>NC_043712.1:71620098-71622032 GCF_006229205.1 Suricata suricatta | reverse complement strand
ACAGACACCATATGTTTGCACTCATAGGTCTAACAGGAGAACAGGAGAAACCTAATGGAGGACCATGGGGAGGGGAAGGGGGAAAGAGAGTTGGGGAGAGAGAGGACGCAAAACTTGAGAGACTGCTGAATACTGAAAATGAACTGAGGGTTGAAGGGGAAGGGGGAGGGGGGAAGGGAGGTGGTGGTGATGGAGGAGGGCACTTGTGGGGAAGAGCACTGGGTGTTGTATGGAGACCAATTTGACAATAAACTATTTAAAAAATAAAAAAATAACTTGGATTTAAATTAAAATAAATAAAAATTGGATTTTCATCCACTACTGTTAATGATGAATCTCACTACAAGCTTATATTTGGCCTTGAGATATGAACCAATGATAATAAGACAAAACAATTAACACACAATTAAAAATAAAACAATCGAAACCTGAAGAAAACCCTGTAGCATTTTCAATGATCCTTTATTTGAGATAGTTGGTCTTTTAATAAAATTTACTAAACTTCATTTTAAACATTTAGAAACATCATCTGAGTTTTAAAGAATAGCTTTGTGGATGCAGGTATTTTTCTTCTCGGTTCAATGCTGTATCCTCGGATCCGAGAAGAGCACGCAGCATGTAGAGGACACTCAATGTATGTGTTACATTAATCAATAAATAGTAATCAAACACCTTAAAAATGGCTAATGTTGGGTATGGTAAACAATAAACTAATATACAATCCTCTGCCAGCCAATGCTTTGGGAAAGCCCAGAGAGAACACTGCTGATCATTTGAGGAAGCAAGTATTAGTATCAATGTGGATTTTTGCTATACGGCTGCCTCAGAGTACAGATGGCTTTATCGTGTCTCAGTTTACAGTACTTATTAGGTTTAGTTTCATTGTGAAAAAACAAAACTGCTTTGTGATCCATAAAAAAGAATACATTCAATAAAATATTTTGTATACATTGACTTCTTTAGAATAGCTGTTTTCTGGAAAAGCTGGGTAAGTGTAGCTGTTTTGACTGGAATTGAAAAAAATAGGATGCTGGGGGTAAATTCCAGAGGAAGAACCACAAATGCGATTCATTCTCTGTAACATTCATGGGCAGAAACATTGTAGAAAAGGTTGAAGGTAGATATGACCAAAATGCTACATGATGCCATTGATGTGGCTTTTTCTTTTTTTTTAAACAAGGCTCTTAAATAGTACATGGTCATGGTGTTTCTAATGAGATGGAGGGTGACTATGAATATAATCTTAGTCAGGAGCACCTGGGTGGCTCAGCTGGTTAAGCGTCAGGCTTCGGATCAGGTCATGATCTCATGGTTTGTGGGTTTGAGCCCCATGTTGGGCTCTGTACTGACAGCTCAGAGCCTGGAGCCTGTCTTCAGATTGTGTCTCCTTCTCTCTCTGACCCTCCCCTGCTTGCACTGTCTGTCTCTCAAAAATAAATTTAAAAAAAAATTAGAAAAAGAAAATAATCTTAATCACATGGAAATTTATTTTTGATTCTGTGGCAAACTGCCTAAGTGAGGTAAAGTAAAAGATGAATTAGACTTTATTCTTTTACAAATGCAGAAATGTTCCAAATTTGCTGACCTTTCATGTGATAGCAAGTAGCTCTCGTCAGTACATTATTTAGAAGGTATTTTTAAAATACACACTCTTAATCAGCCCTTTCAACAGAAAGGTTGATATTTTTAATAGTGAATGAGAAAGTAAATGCTTTTCAAAGGATACTCATGTTTTCGAAGAGCATCTTGAAAAATGGCATTTAGAAAGGTTATAATTGTTAATTGATTTTGTTGCTGAAATTGGTCTAAATAGTCTATTGGGATACTTAAAATTGGAACAAAAATGTTCTGACTCGGTGGAAAGTATCACACATGTTCAAACAATTGTTTTAAATGCTTATTTAAGTGTGTGTGTGTGTGTGTGTGTGTGTGTG
>NC_043712.1:71562183-71619998 GCF_006229205.1 Suricata suricatta | reverse complement strand
GGGAAAGGGAGAGAATGAGAACGAGAACAGAGGATCTTTAGCAGGCTCTGAGTTGAAAGCCGAGTTTTTGATACAAGACTTAAACTCACAGTAAGATCATGACCTGAGCCAAAATCAAGAGTTGGATGCTCAACTGACTGAGCCACCGAGGTGCCTCTCAAAGCAATTTTTATAAAAATAAGAATGCAACACTTTCCAATTAGTTTGTAGAAACAAATGATTGAATTCAGTGAGAATAATAATTTACTAGCTAAATGTTCACACTAATCTTTGCCTAATTAGAGGATGAGATTGGAAAACAAATTGGATTTTAGTAAATGTAAGGAGCTTTTCCATTTGGATCTACATACCTTGCTGAGGTATGTTTTTTAAGTAATTGTAAACTTGGATTTTCATAGATAATGAAGGACTTTAATCATACTGCTCTCACTAAAAATATCATTTATGTTATATGTTAGTGGGATTAAATATAGTTTTGTAGCATTAAAAATAAAATTTTAATAAACTGTTAAAACACTATATTAGACCTTAATAATTGAAGATTGTAGCTTCTAGGGGAAACCCTGAAATATTAGAGTGAGAACATAAACTTAAGCTAATTGAGGGGAAAATATGGAATAATATATACATAATCAACTTGAAGACAAGAGAAAAAGAAACATAGGAGGAATGAGTAAGCATTCCTTAATAAGCAAATAGTAAGATAGAAGAGTTAAACTCCAATTTTCAATGATTGTATTAAATGTAAAGAGATGCAACACTCTTTGTTGACTAGATAAAATAATAAGATATACTGCTTTATAAGAGATAGACTTTAGACTTATGATAAAAGAAGAATGGCACAAAAGTGGAACAATTCTAAACATTATGCAGATTTTATATGCAAAGTATTATATCTCTTCGATCTCTGTATCATCTATTTACCTATCTGCCAAAGACAAATCCTCAAACATAGGAAATTTTAACACACTTCTCTCAGTAACTGAGAGCAGAAAGTCATTAATTAGTAGAGATATAGAATGTTTGAAAATTATACATAATATGACTACACACACATACATACACACATTCCTTGTTTTCAAATGACAGGATATACATTTGATTCAAGTGCACATGGATCACTCACAGAATTATAAATCAGATCTCAACACATTTCAAAGAATTTAGAACATTCCATTTCTATAGCTGAATTATGGTAGAAATCACTAAAAGATAATTAGAGCACTTCTAAATTATCCATGTATCAAAGAGGAAGTCACAATGAAAACTATTAAATATCTTAAACTGAATGATAACAGGGGCACCTGGGTGTCTCAGTTGGTTAAGTGTCTGACTTTGGCTCAGGTCATGATCTCACCATTTGCTGGTTTGAGCCCCGCGTTGGGCTCTGTGTTGACAGCTCAGAGCCTGGAGCCTGCTTTGGATTCTGTGTCTCCCTCTCTCTCTGCTCCTCCCCTGCTCACACTCTCTGTCTCTCAAAAATGAATAAACATTAAAGAAACAAAAATGACATATGTTTTGAATGATAACAAAAATGACATATCAGAGCTAGTAGAATACAGCTAAAGCCATATGTAGAGAATGTATTATCTTAAATTCCTATATTAAAAAGAGCAATGGCTAAAAATTAGAATATTCTTTCAAGAAGTCAACAAAAGAATAGGAAATTAAAGTAAAAGTTACTGAGTGGAGAAAACTACAACAGTAATTCATAAATGACATATAAAAAAAGGAATATACCATGGAAAAAACCACAAAGACAAACATTTTTTTTGAGACTAATAAAATTTATAAGTCCCTGACAAACTGTTAAAAGACAGAAGGCCAGTAGTAGGAAAGAAAATGGTGCATCACTATATTAAATTATATGCAGTAAACTTAAAAATTATGATATAATGGAGAAATTTAAAAAATTATCAAAACTGACATGAGTAGAAATAGAAAGTTCAGCATAGTCCTTTTTTTATAAAACATAGGGAAGACCTAAATAAATAAAAGAATATATCATTTTCAGGAACTGGAGGACTCATTATGAAGATGTCAGTTTCTCTAAAGTTGATCTGTAGATTCAAGACTTATTTGTCAAAATTCGGACTATTTTTCTTTTTAATGTGTGCCTTTGTGGAGTTTGAGAACTTGGTTCTAAAATATTTATGAAAATATAACATATCAAGAAGAGCAGGGACAATCAGGTAGATATGGATTAAAATTTTTTTATATTTATTTATTATTGAGACAGAAACAGAGCATGAGTGGGGGAAAGGCAGAGAGAGACACACACACACACACAGAATCTGAAGCAGGCTTCAGGCTCTGAGCTGTCAGCACAGAGCCTGATGTGGGACTCGAACCCACAATCCATGAGATCATGACCTGAGCTGAAGTTGGACGCTTAACTGACTGAGCTATCTCAGATATGAATTTTATTAAATATGATGACTTATTATATAAAAGGTATAATAAGATAATGTAGTATTGGCACACAGATACATAAATACACTAATGGATTAGAATAGAGTCCAGAATGAAACCCATGAGTAAATGTGGACATAATTTATTGCACCATTTTCACATAGAGTCTGTGGGGAAAGGACAATTTGTTTTAAATAAGTGGTGTTGTGTCAATTTTATATCCATACAAAAAATAGAAAACATCTATCTCATACTACTACACAAATCAATCCAGGTGGGTAATAGGTATAAATGGTAAAATAAAAAAGTAACTTGGGAAAATAACTTCATTGGTATGGGAGGAGGCAAAGACCTTTAAAGAGGATACAGAAAACATTTACTATATAAAAGAAATGGCTACTGAATTTATCCATAACAAGATGAAGAATTTCTGTGAATTTAAAATAAAATCTCTGTTTACAGACTGAAAAAAACATAAGCCTCTATCCGGGAGGAGGTATTTGGAACATATGACCAACAAGGGCTTGTCTGATAAATTCTTTCAGACCAGTAAAAAATACAGCTCCCTGGCAAAATGGGCAGGAAACATGTAGCAACCTTCACAAAGGATATTCAAATGGATAATAAAGATAGGGAAAGGGATGAATCAGTAATTATGAAAATGTAATTTTAAATAATAGTTTTTAAAATATTTAAAAAATTACCATTCATGAGAAAGATTAAATTGATAGGTTAACACTAACAAGAGTTGGAGAGAATATAGAGCAGCTGGAATTCTTATAAAAGTAGGAGTAGAAGCTAGTCAGCTACTCTGGAAACTGTTTATTATCATCTACTTGGATAGAGCTACCCAATAACTTAGTAATTTCACTCCTAGGAATACATTCAACAAAAATGCATATAGATAGATAGATAGAAAGAAAATAGATAGATATTGCTGTATGTGACATGGAATAATCACACAGACTTAAGGTCTAGCAAAAGGAGTTAGAATTAAAAAATATATATTATATGTTCAAAAACATTTAAGACTAATCTATGGCATTAAACGTCAATATTTGTTGCCTGTGATAAACAGTGAATACATAGGTTTCAAAAGGTCATGAGCAGGCCTCCTAGGGAGCAGGTATTCTATTTATATAATAGACTAGGGTAGTAGTTATATGAAGCTGTCCAGCTTTTGATAATTAATCAAAGTTTATACTTATGATTTGGGCATTCCTCTCTATGCATATTACTCTTAACATGTTTATTTCACAAGAGAGCATTTTAGACGTTATGGCAAACATATGAATTTTATTCTATTCTCATTTTCTCTAAACAATCCTCTCTGGCCCAGTGTGTATTTTGTTCTTGGAAAAATGCTGTGCATCGGTGGGGGTGGAGGACGATGTCCTCTGTGGCCTGATGGAGCCACTGCTTCTGGAGAAAGATCTATGGGGAGACACGAGGAGCATTTGCAGAATGCAGTAGGGTTTTACTTGTGGGGTGGGTTTTTGAGAAGCTGCACAGGGCTTGGCTTGTTGCCTAAAGACCTGACACCAGGTCCTAGAACTTTCTGGTTACATGAGTGGTGTGCTAGAGGCAGCTCATACTAGATGACAGGCTAATTGTTAAATGTTCACAGATTGATTTGAATTTTATTTTTTATTACCTAAATTTTATATTTTTCCAGCTTTTTGAGATAAATAACATTATGTAAGTTAAAGGTATACAGGGTAAATATTTTATTTATATATACATGTATGTAATATGTATATATGTGTGTGTGTGTATATGTGTGTGTGTGTGTGTGTGTGTGTGTGTGTATATATATATATATATATATATATATATATATACACATATCAGAATTATTGCCACAGTAAGGTTAATTAAGATATCCATCACTGCACATAGTGACAGTTTTTGTTTGGTAAAAACTTTAGACTTACTTTCTTGTAAACATTCTAGTATACAACACAGTATTGATTTTTGTATTTTGATTTTATGGTTTTCAACTTTACAGAATTAATGTGTTAGGGATAGAAGTTTTTTCATGGAGTTCTTGGGGTTCTCTCTGCATGAGATCATGTCATTTGCAAGCACAGTTTTTCCTTATTTCTGATCTGGATGCCTTTTACTTATTTTTCTTGACTTATTGCTCTGGCGAGGACTTCTAACACTATGTCGAATAGGAGTGGTGACAGCAGATATATACTTGTCTTGTTCTGATCTTAGAGGAAAAGCTTTCAACCTTTCATTTCATTGTTGAGTATGATGTTAGCTGTGGGCTTATCATATATGTACTTTATTATGTCAAGGTATGTTTTTCTATATCCAATTTGTTGAGATTTTCTTTATATTTGTACCTCTTACCTCCTTCACCTCTTTCACACTCTTACTCCCCTCTCCCCTCTGGCAGTCACCAGTTTGCTCTCTGCATTTATGAGTCTGTTTCTGTTTGTTGTTGTTTATTTGTTATTTTTTTAGATTTTACACATAAGTGAAATCGAATGGTATTTCTTTTTCATCCTTTATCATGAAAGGATATTGAGTTTTGTAAAAAATGTTTTAATGTATCTAGTGAGATGACCATATGATTTTTATCTTTCATTCTATTAATGTGATGTGTCACATGCATTGATTTGCATATGTTGAGCCTTCCTTGTATCCCAAGGATGAATTCTGCTTGTTTATGTTGTATATTCATTTTAATGTGCTGTTGAATTCAGTTTGCTTGTATTTTCTTGAGAATTTTACATCTATATTCATCAGGGATATTGACTTATCATTTTCTTTTCTCATAGTGTCCTCATCTGGATTTGGCATCAGGGTAATGCTGACCTTGTTAAATAAGTTTGAGAATATTCCCTCTTTTTCAATTTTTAAGAAGAATTTTAGAAGAATTGGCATTAATTATTCTTGAAATATTTGATTGAATTCACTGGTGAAGTCATCTGGTCCTGGGCTTTTCTTTGTTGGGAGTTTTTGATTACTGGTTAAATCTGCTTCCTCCTTACTGGTATGTTCAGATTTTCTGTTTTTATTTCTTCATGATTCACTTCTAGTAAGTTGTGTGTTTATAAGATTTTATCCATTTCTTCTAGGTTGTCCTACTTGTTGGTATAAATTGTTCGCAATATTCTCTTATGAATCCTTTGTATTTCTGTAGTATCTTTTGTAATGTCTCCTCTTTTGGATTTATTTATTTGAGTCCTTATTTTTTTCTTGGTTCATCTACCTAAATGTCAATTTTGTTTATCTTTTCAGATGAGCAACTCTTCTGTTATTATTTTCTACTGTTTTCCTATTTTTTTCTTTCATTTATTTTTGCTGTCATCTTTATTATTTCTTTCCTTCTCCTAACTGGGTCTTCATTCAAGTCGAGCTGCTGAGTGGGCTTTCTGGTTGAGCAGGGCTGTTGACTATCTTCCTTGGCAGGGTGGTGACATTGGTTGGATTCCTTGAAAGGATGGGGAGGCAGACTTTGTTTTCCAATTTCTCCTGGTTGGGTGGGGTCTTAGGCTGTCCTCCCCAATTTGCTGGTGCAGGGGCTGGACTCTGTGTTTAGGTGGGGTGGGGTTATAGGCTGGGTTTCATGGTTGGACCGGGCCTCAGGCTGTGCCCTGCAATCAGGTGGGGCTGTAGTCCAGGCTTTGCAATCAGATGGACTGTAGAGCCAGCTGCACTCTGCTGTTGGGTGTGGTCCTTGGATGGGGCTCTCTGGCTGGTTACTCCAGCTGTACCTCACAATTGGGTGGGGCTAGAGACTGGGCTCCCTTGTCATGTGGGGCAGCAGTTCCATCTGTGATTGAACTATGCATGTCATGACTGGGCTCTCTGCCCAGACAAGGCCACAGGTTGTGTTCAGAGATCGACAGGGCTGTATGCTAGGCTCCACTGGCGGTGGGGTTTGTAGGCTTTATTCTTCAGCTGGGCAACACTGAACCTGTGCTGTTTAGGCTGCCTGTTTATTTGGAGACAGAGGCTATGCTCAGCAAGTAGGTAGGGCCGCTGGCTTGGATCTCTGCCAGGATGGCCCTAAGGATACGCTCTATAGCTATAGGTCAGTTGTGGCCTTGTTTGCCACAGGGGTAGAACTGGAGGCTTTGGTCAGCAGTTGAGTGGGACTGAGAATTTGCTCCCCTGCTTGGGCAGAATGTAGGATTTGCTTCATGACTGCTGGGCATTTATGGCCATGCAACCTGGGGGTGTGGGATAGCAGACCATGCTCTACAGTTGGGCAGGATTGTGAATTTTCTCCTCTGTCAAGGCAGGGCTGTAGAATGGACTTGACCACTAGTATGGTCCTTTGGCTGGGGATCCAAATCAGGCAGAACTGGCAATTGAGCTCCCTAGCCAGATGGGACCACTGGCCTGACTTTGCAGATGGGCAGAGCCAGTGGCTAGGAGTGTTGCTTGAGTGCTACTGTAAATAGGACTGTGGTTTGCCAAGATCTGAGTCCTGGTTATAGTAGGCCTCACTGCCTTCTGTGTCTCTATCTGATCCCAAGTGGCTGAGTTCCACAGATGCCCCCACTGATTGCCATGAGGCAAGACCTTAGTGAGCCTTTTGTCAAGTGTCGTGAAACACTGGGGAAGTTTCATATCCTCTTTGAATTTACATTTTCCCACTGGAGAAACTATAGGCCCAGGAAGCCCAATCCATGTGACACTGTGTTGGTGTGGGGGAGGGAAAGGGTCCATTCGGTCAAAGGGTAGTTTCTTCCCTTTCCCCACTTATGTGGTCCTTCTCAGTTTCTGTTGACCAGGGCAAAATTTTAGCCTCACTCATGGATTCTGGAATGTTCACAGTAGAGTCTTGCATTTCCTCCCCACTTGTGGAGATTCACAGGAAACCCCCAAAACTCTGAGGATTCCTTCAGTGAGAAGCCAGTTCAGCTTCATATTAGTACAGTGCTTCCAAAACATTTTGAGCACTGGCCCATTTTTCTCTCTGTAAATATTGATTCTACAGTTTGGAAAATGCTTTAGGGATTGATTAACCAGGCTCATTTGAATGCTGGATCTTTTATAACCGGGTCCCATGGCTTCAAATATAGTCTACTCTTCCCTTTGATCTTCTGAGAGGCATCTTTTTGTGTAAGTGCTCAAACTCTTATTTTCTTATACAGAAGTAAATATGTAATTATGGGTGGCAAGTAAATCAGTTCAATGACTGGATTCATTGGAATGACTTAGATTCTCCTTGGGTATTCTGTTGACAACATCCTATACTTGGTTTGTTCTGGGGGTTCCAATGCTTTGCACCCTGACTCTTCTTGCTGTAAGCCAGTTCTCTTCCAGGACTCTGAGACTTATGATAAGGAGTGGAACATCTCTATGAAGGAGTGATCTCTTGGTTTCCAGTAACATCACCCTTGTGACTTTCATCATCGTGTAGACATTTCAACATTTTCTCAAGGGTCATGTGGGGAAATATTATGGAAGTTATGTTCACTGATTACTTTTGTGACATAACTGGAAATACCTTTCAATATCTTCTATTAAATATTTAGCAAATACTGTAGTATCTTGAGGGCATTTTTCTTAACATATATTACTCTCAAGTAATGTAAGTCCTCAAGATGAGAATAGATCTTAAACAACCGACCTGATCCTCACCCAGACAATATCCTCCACTCTGATCTATGTTTGAATAATTCATGTGACAGAGGACTGAGGAAGACAGTCTGTTTCATAAAGTATCTAATTGTTAGAAAGTTTTCATTTATATTGATTCATAATTCATCTCCCTGTAACTTCCACCCAGTAGTTTTAGGGCTGACATCTGGGGCTGCCTAAGAGGACATTTCATTCCTCTTTTCCTTGGGAGCTGTGTAGTCTTGGCAAAGGCCACTATCCAATTCTCTTTAGTTTCTTCTCTTTTTCAGTTCAGTGACCTCAAATGTCCTTTGTATTTTGTCAAATGACTTCTTGCCAAACTGCAGGTCTTGTCTGCATGCATTCTTTTGTTTGTGATCATCTGTCTTGATTTGCCTCTCAGGACAAAATTAAGTACACTTGGGAAGATTCAGTTGGGCCATTATAGAAAGATCTTCCTGTGAGACACTGAAATTCTTCTGTTAGGTTATATTGAACCACCGGGCTTACAGCTAAGATCTCTAGTATTTCATTTTGTACTATAGCTGCTCATTGAGATACATCTTCTCCATTCTATCCTTAGGATGGTCTTTGTTTCTTTCTGCTAAGATTTGGTGCACCATCCTTGCCCATTGCTCTGCTTTGAGAATTTCCTCCAATTATCCAACTTAGTGGGGTTTTTTTTTGTTTGTTTCATCTATAAAATAGATCAATCTAGAATATCAATTAGAAGATATTAGTATCTTCTAAAAATTATTTTTCATGTTTATTTTGAGAGAGAGAGTATGTGTGCACATGTGTGTACACAAGTGAGTGGGGCAGAGGGAGAGGGAGAGGGAGAGAATTTCAAGCATGCTCTGCACTGACAGCAGGGCTTGATCTCATGAGCCGTGAGATCATGACCTGAGATGAAAACAAGAGTTGGATGCTTAACTGACTGAGCCTCCCAGGCACCCTATGATGTTAATATCTTTGATTAATCAAATGATTAATGAAAACATTAAATCTGAAATTTTATAATGGTATTTTTTTCTTCTCATACACTAATTGAAAGTATGACAATATGGTCACATAGAGCTTTTTCAGTGTGTCAATGGCTTTTTTTTTTATGTGTCAGTGGTTTTTATTCTTTTTTTTTTGAGATTCTGTAGGAATTGTGTTAATAATTCTAATGGTTTATATATCTTGGGCTGTTAATAACTCTTCAATGTAATACCTCAAAGTGCTAATCATTCATTAGGCTTTGGAAGTTAAATATTGAACTTCTAAAAACTAAATGAGAATGTCTAATATTTATTAACAAGGATGTCAAGAAGCATGATTGTTTGGAATCCAACTTTTTAAAATAAAAAAAGGCATGCAGAGTGAAATTTATACTGTCCTTACCAGGCTGTTACTCTTTTTTTAGTAAAATTTGAATTTGAAAACCATCTTGATGGCCTTCACAGTAAGTTTTTCATTTGTAATTCCTTAGGTTTATCAAATGATTTAGGTGGAGAGGGCTTGGTGAAAGACTGAATGATAATTATGCTTATAGTTTGGATCAGATGGATAGTGAGAAAAATAGCATATTATTATTGTTCATGGTTTTCACTTTTATCGTCTTTAAAATAGAAGAGTTTTTGGCATATGAGGCACAAGAAGTGGACTGAGAGCAAACTCTTTAATATACTTTAGCTCACCTTTTAGGTTTGTTTTATTTTTAAGTTTCTTTATTTTTTAGAGAGCGTGAGCAGGAGAGGGGCAGAGAGAGAGGGGAACAAAAGATTTGAAATGGATTCTGAGCTGACAGCAAGGAGCTTGATGGGGGGCTTGAACTCATGAACCAGGAGATCATGATCTGAGCCAAAGTCAATGCTCAACCATCCACTTCATCCACCCAGGTGCCCCAACTTTAGCTCATGTTTTAAAACAAAAGATCTTCTCGAGTTTTAGGATGGAGGTTAAGTTGTTGTATACTAGTAATAAGAGAGTCAGATTACTTTGCTTCCCTGTTCAAATCCTCCGATGACTGCTCATTTTAATAAACAAGAAATAGAAGATTGACTTGGAAGAGCTGATCGGATATGCCCTTACTTTTTTCTCTGGCTTCATTGTCTCCCCGCTGCCACAACCACACTGCTTTCTTTCCCTCAAACAAAATGAGGCCATTTTGCCTAAAGACTTTGCACCAGTTGCCATTAATGATTCCCCTGTAGACTCTAGAGTCTAGAGTTTTCAGTGACCTTTTTCTTCTCATGTTTCAGGCATTAGCTCAAAAACCACCTCCTCAGATAAGCATTTCCTGACTATTTTATCAAAATAACTCATTTTTCCTCCTCAGTTGCTCTTTATCATACTACCTATTTTCATCAGGTCTCTTAGCATTAATTGAGGCCATCTTGTTTTATTTATCTATTAACCAAATAATACAGATTCCATGAGGGTAGGGGCTTTGACTTAGTGATTGCCGTAGTCCTTATGCTTGGCATATAATAGGCACACAACAAATGTTTGTTAAATATCTTAATTCTTACAGTTATATGGAATTAGTGCCTACTCTTTGCTGTTTTTCTGGTTCCTTTTAGTTAGGGCAACAATAAAATGGAGTAAAGTCAGAAATAAAACAAAGGTGGGCATAACAGTAAGTTTACGTAAACAAATCCTGACTCTCCGATGATGAGTTTCTTGCTTATTTTAAGGGAAACTGGAGCCATTAGGCTGTTAAGTTTCCTCAATATTCTATCTCTAGGCTTGCCGATTAACACCTGCAACTTTCTTCTAAAAGTTCAAAGAAATGCTGCTAATTCTGTTTGAGAGTAACACTACCACATGAGTTCTGGATTCCATCCTATCCAACTTTTTCTGGCATCTGGGCCCATTGAGTGTCCCTCCTGTCTCCTGTTTCTGCAGCCACATCCTCTCTATTTGCTCCTTTTCACCAACATGTCAACATACTCAAGACACCTCCATCTTTTAGAAAACATTTCTTTTAAATCTCTCTTCCATTTCCCCCATCTCCAGTAGCTCTTTTTACATCCCATATGTTGCCATACTATTTGGAATTGTCTATACTTCTTTCTCTGCTTCATCTACTTACTTTCCTACCTACTGCAGTATAGTTTCTGACCAAGGCCACCAAGAGCCTCCTTGTTGCTAAGTCCAATGATGCTTCTCAATCTTTATCTTTCTTGGTCTCTTGCCAGCATTATTGTATAGATATCGTATAGATAATAACTTTCTTCTGGAAATATCTTCTTATATTCATCTCTGTAAAATTACAGTCTCATAGTTTTTCTCTCATGTCTATGGCTACCCTGGGTACTTTACTGCATCTAACTCTAAAATGTTGATATGCCATGGAGAATCAGTTCTGCACTCTAATCTTGTCTTATTCTGTGTGCACTTCCCAGATGATCTGATTAACTCCCATAATTTTACTTCCCACTAAATATTAATGACTCCTAAATCCAAACTTACATCTTCCACTCCTGTATCTCTTATCAATTTATATACCCATTTCCCTACTTGACATATCAGTTTAGATCTTTCATAAGCAACTCAACATGTAAAACAATGGATTGGTCATCTTTCTCGGCAAACAAGAATTGGTTGTTATGTTCTCTCAGTGAGTGGGACCACCACCTACTTAACCATCCAAACTCAAGTCTGCAAGCTATCTATGATTTCTTTTTTTTTTTTAAGCTTATTTATTTTGAGAGAAGTCATGTGCATGTGTGCGAACAGGGGAGAGGCAGGGAGAGAGGGAAAGGGAGGATTCCATGTAGGCTTTGCAGTGTTAGTGTGGAGCCCAACGTGGGGCTCCATCTCACAAACTCAGCTGAAATCTGATGCTTAACTGACTGAGCCACCCAGGCACCCAGGGAAGTCATCTTAGATTTCTTATCTCCTGCCCTCAACATCTACTTAGTCTCCCTGTCTTGTTGAGTCTAAATTCCCAACTTCTCCGAAGCCCATCCACCATTTTTATTTCCATTCCCACCATCCCAAGTCAAGCCATTATGTTCTCTGGGATGGGAATACTGAAACATCAGTTTATGAGCCTTCCTATTTCTAGTCTAAAGCCTCCAATCTATTCTTATTAATTTCAGAGTAATCTTTCTAAAAACATTTTACTTTTAAAAGGCTCTTGGGACACCTGGGTGGCTCAGTCAGTTAAATGTCTGACTCTTGATCTCAGCTCAGGTCTTGATCTCAGGGTCCTGAGTCCAGACCCTGTGTCTAGTAGACTGGGTGTGGAGTCTACTCCTTTTAATGGTTTCATTTGGTTTCAGCATATTTATGATTCCCTGAATGATCTTCCTCTCCACTATCTTCTCTCTTGAAATTCTACCTTGTATTTTATATCCCAGCCAGCCAAAGTTTCTTGTGGCTTCTGGAATGTACCATGCACTACCTCTCCTTTTTCCTCATACACTCTTTCCTAGGGCAGCAACATCTTCTGGGCTTAGCATTTCTACTGGGAATTGATGTATATTCTATAATGTGTAGTTTGCAAGCAAGAGAAACAGACTCTGGCTTCTCCTGTAATAAGGAATTGTTTGGAAGGGCATAGGGTAGTGCAAAGAAACAAATGAACAGCTAAAATCTCAGGACCTGGGGCACCTGGGTGGCTCAGTTGGTTAAGCGTCCGACTTCAGCTCAGGTCATGATCTCAGGGTTTGTGGGTTCGAGCCCCGCCCTGCGTCGGGCTCTGTGCTGACAGCTCAGAGCCTGGAGACTGCTTCGGATTCTGTGTCTCCCTCTCTCTCTGCCCCTCCTCCACTCATGCTCTGTTTCTCTCTGTCTCAAAAATAAATAAAACATTAAAAAAAATTAAAAACTCAGGACCTGGAAAGGACAGGAATGAAGGCAGCTCCAGGAATTTAAGTGACAGGGGCCAATAACAGTACACTGGCCATTGAAGATTCTGCCATTAGAAAAACTCCACAACCACTTTTGACCTGTGACACTCTACTGAGGGTTAATTTTTTGGGAGAAAATATTTGATGGTTGGTCTAGAGTGGGTCACAGATCCACTCCGTAAGCAGAGGGCTGCCCTCAGAAACTGGTGGGAGACTCCCTTAACCACAGGGAAATAGAGTTCTCCAAAAGGAGATTAGGTACCAGAACTCAAAAGGAGGGAAATGAATGCTGGGCGGGCAAAACCAGCAAATGATCACGATAGTGGTGATTCCTCACTCCTCAGATTTTAAGTTCGTGCCCTTTCCATGCCCTCTCAACATTGCCACCTGTTTTCCTCATCTTTTAAGTGCTCCGTGGGCTTTTTACTTGTTCATTCCCCTAGTGAATGATTAGTTTTGTTAACAGTGACTGGCGTCTAGCAGATAACCTGTAATCATTCATTTAATATAGGATGGAAAGAGTAGACAGACTTAAGTAGATGTAGGACACGTGCTCTGACATGGCTTTTGTGGCTGGTTTGTGTTAGATAATTATAAAACATGAAATTGGAAGTTTTTTAAATTAATAGTTTATTACCAAGTTGATTTCCATATAACACCCAGTGCTCTTCCCCACAAGTGCCCCCCTCCACGACAATCACCCCTTTCCCCTTCCCCCCTCCCTCCTCAGCCCTCAGTTTGTTCTCAGTATTCAAAAGTCTCTCATGATTTGCCTCACTCCCTCTCCCCAACTTTTCTCCCCCCTTTCCCCTTCCCATGGTCCCCTGTTAGACCTATGAGTGACAACATATGGTATCTGTCCTTCTCTGCCGGACTTATTTCGCTTAGCAGGACTCCCTCTAAGTCCATCCATGTTGCTACAAATGGCCAGATTTCAGTCTTTCTCATTGCCATGTAGTATTTCATTGTATATATATATATACCACATCTTCTTGATCCATTCATCAGGTGATGGACATTTAGGCTCTTTCCATGTTTTGGCTATTGTTGACAGTGCTGCTGTGAACATTGGGGTACATGTGCTCCTATGCATCAGCACTCCTGTATCCCTTGGGTAAATTCCTAGCAGTGCTATTGCTGGGTCATAGGGGAGTTCTATTGTTAATCTTTTGAGGAACCTCCACACTGTTTTCCAGAGCGGCTGCACCAGTTTACATTCCCACCAACAGTGTAGGAGGGTGCCCGTCTCTCCAGGTCCTCACCTCTCTTGATTTGTTCATTTTAGCCACTCTGACCGGTGTGAGGTGGTCTCTCATGTATTTCAAACTGGAAGTTTTGAAAAGACCATCAATGACAAGTAAATACAAATCCTTACGAACATAATATTGTGTAGAATCTAAGTTCTTGAGGGTAGGGGAAGCACTCCTGTTATGGCTCATGTAATGCTTAGTGCAGAATTTGCACTAAAAATTCTCTGAATAGTCGTTCAATGAATTAAGGCTTTCCTCGGACATTTCTTTTGTATCTGTTGTAGTAACATGCTAATCTTGAGTATATCCTAACGCTTTTCTTCCTTTCCCCCCCTTTATGTGTATGTGCTGCTTCAGTTTTTAATACCACTAATGGCTTTGAAACGGGACATTGACTCAGAATTAGTGACAATCAAGTGTTAATGGTCCTTGCCTCTGTGGCCTATCAGCAACTAATCTTAGGTGATCATTAGTTCCCAGAAAAGCTGGATCAGGCTTTTCCAAGATGTGGCCATTTAGAAAAGATTCCTAATTGTCATTGGAACCTCTCACTCATCTTTCATCGCTTTTTCTGTTTTTACATCTTCTTGGCTTGTGCTTTTAACAGAGGGGGAGCGATCTGAGCCAGTTACAGTGGGTAGTTAATGAGGGGATGACAACAAAAGAGAAATAGACTAAAATATTCGAACTGAATTCACATACACCATAATAAAATCATGGGCCCTAATGGCCATAAACGACCTTAGAGATTATCTACTTAAACACCCTCATTTCTCATTTTATAAACAAGGAACCTGAGACCCAGGGAGGCTAAGTGACTTTCTCAAGGTCTGTAAAAGAAACAACAACAAGCTGAATGCCAATGACCATTCACTTCTCTAAGCAGTCCTGAAGACCTTGTTACGGTGCCTCCACGATAGACTAAGTTTGCGAGGAAACGTGGTAGTGAGTGAAAGCAATCACAGTTGCAGTTGTGCAAAAATCATTGGTACATTTTGCACTTCTTGTTCTCTGATGACCGGGAGAGTGCCTTCAACAGACAATGGTAGATAAAGGAAAAACCAGTAGAACGGACCAAAAAAACTGGAAGTGACATCGCTGGGATCAGCCAATATGCATTTTCTCCCGGGAAGTATTCTGTGAACCTAATTAGGATGCATCCAGCCAGGGCTTCGCGGAGAATCAGTGATAGAGATGCTAAGTTCCTTCTTGTTGGAGAGACAAGTAATCCTTCCTCTGTTTGCCTTGCATTGATTTTATAAGGTACTGTTTCTGGATCTGTTTGTTCTCAGTTTCTGCTTCTGGAATGATCCTTCCTCTGTTCTGCTCTGTATCGGAGAGGGTGGACCATGCCTGGGCTGCATTTTCCAACGCCCCTTGTTAACTGGAGTGGGTCTCCGGGACCTGGCTCTTAGCAGTGTGTGAGCATCAGCTGTTAAATGTTGAGACTCCTGCGAATTGGTGAACACCGGTTACTGTGGTCATCAAACATGCAGTTATCAAACCTTACAGTTAAGTAAGTTTATATCTCCCAAACTTATCATTTCAAATGACGCTATTACTTTTCGACTCTTCCTTCTCTTGAAGTTATTTATGGTATTCTATCAATATGGGGGAGACACTATAATGGTAGCAGTTTTGTGCCTCTTTCCCAACTTTGCATTCAGTGATTGCACAAGTCGCCCAAGATTGGCCTGGTGAGAGTATTTACACCATGGAAATCAGCAAATGGCACAAATGACGGTCTTTTTTCTTTTTTTTTTATTCTGAGAGTCAGCAGTTGACATGCTGTTTTTTTCCAGCTGTGTTTGGTTAATGGGAGGTACCCCTGGGATTTTAAAGTCAGGGGAGAGAGAAGTCAGGGTGTTTCATCTCTCCTTTCGTGGCCTCCTTGAGTTGTGCCTCTCCTGGAGGATGATGGTAGTTGCCTGCTGGTGCTCATCTCCGAGTTGCTTCACTGTCCACCGTTTGCCATTGAGTCTCTCCGCTCTTCTATGCCCGGCATGGAACTTCTTTAGCTTGAAATACTTGAACGGCTTCCTTTTTCCTGATCACATCTCGTCAGATACACATAGCAAATTTATTTAAATAGGTGTCTTCTGTTTTCAGTAGCATTTTTATGTCAGAGCTTAACAATTTAGAATAATATACAGCATCAGACATGGAAGCTGCTCTCTTCATTTAGGTGGTGGACTGAAGACCCAGAGAGAGTAAACAGTTTGTCCAAGGACCCACGGAAAGTTGGTGAAAGGCAATACATGCTTGTGCAGCATATGCTGATATCTGTGAGCCACACATTAGTATTTTTAACTAGAGCTGGTATAAATGTATTGGAATTGCTAAATTCCTCCTGTTCTTTTTTGAGAACTGATTTTTCCCCCACTAAAATAAAATAAGGCAACATCAACTTTTGACCTGATAGCTTATGTGTTGCCTTTATTATTATTTTTTTATGGTGCTATGGTGGCTAAGTGATGCCCAGAATGGGAAATTTGGTGAAATCTGTCTGATTTTAAAATATTGATTTCCAAAAATTGGACAGACAGCAAGGTGTTTTGCTGGCTTAACAGAAATAGCAATTGGTTCTCTATTTTTGAAGGTTCGTTAATTTATTTCATAGATTGGCCTAAATCCACACACTTCTATGGGACACAGAGGGATGAAGGTGCCAGGGAAGGACCATTCCCCCCACTTTCTTTTTGAATAATAAAGAGAAAATGAATTTTATGCAGGGAATGACTGAATGGCTTTATATTCATTTTCTAAGGAAGCCCCAATTTTCAAATTCTGCTGAATTGGCTTAGATTATATACACTGTTCATGTAACTTTATATCTTGTACATCTCTTAGTGCTCTACTACTAAAATATGAAAGAAAGGGTACTGATTAAATTTGCCTGCACAGATACATTTACATTAATGCATGATAATTAATTATAAGTTAATGCGCTCATTCACAAAAATATTTGAAGGTGGCACGGTAAGACTGCAGGGATAACCCGGCACAGCCCCTTATTAACATGATCAGAATCCAGATGTGAGGCGGCGCAACTGTTTTCTAGCGGCGTGCTGGCAAGCAAACTGGCTTTCTCCAGGGTGTCATACTCCCCTTTGGCCACAAGATGCCGCTCGTTAATCCGTTATGATTTAGGTCTTTTGTTACAAGCCAGAGTGACTTTTTTTTTTTTTTTTTTTTTACATGCTTTCCAATTACATATTAAAACTCATAGTGGGTGGGTTGGGGGAGGAGGACACCCCTATCCTGAAGGCACTTTTTAACCTGTGTGTGGGAAATCAATGAATAATGTCTTTAAGAAACACAAATGCAGGCTGAGAATTCAGATGCCATAGAATCATTGCCCCCTCACTTTCTGGGCTGCGGTGTGTAAATGGCTACACCCACCCTGCCATCCACCCAACCTTTTCTGTTTAGTCACCAGCACCACCTGCCCCCTTAAAAAAAATAATTTCCTGCTGGCCCCTGCTAGCAACACACAAAACAGCCTATTTATGTAGCTACTCAAAATGTCAAAGGATTATCTTAAAACGAAAACAAAGAATCCGTGTTCTGTGTTTCAGGCAGCAATTAAGTAGTCACAACATGGCAGTCCATAGATGAATGTTCTGGAAATTATCATTTGCAAAGGTAATCACTGGAAGAAGAGCATTTTATTTCCTAAGTCCTTGCTTTAAGCTGGAAAACAAGATCATGGCATACAGATTCTGTTTGAGAAAGTCCTTGCTTTAAGCTGGAAAACAAGATCACGGCATACAGATTCTGTTTGAGAAAGATGACTGGGGTCCTTGACCTTCGCATCAAATTTGTCTTGATTTTAAGTTATGCTTTTTACTGTTTTTTTTTTTTGAGATAAGAAGGTAAAGCTTTTTTGATACGTGTGTGTGTATATATACATATATACCTACATATATACACACACATACATGACTAGTGTCTAAAGAAGACTTTTGATCATACGACAAGGGTGGCCACGTGATCAGGAAACATTCTCTGGGAAGTGGAAGGGTCAGACGTACACAAAAAGCAGCTGTAGAATGAAATCTCCTCCATAAACGTCTCATCGTCGGGTTATCTCGCCCTTCTCTGGTTATTAACGTGGCGATGATAGAGATGATTTGGACTCTAGTGGAAAAAGACTACTTAAAGTGGCATGAGAGTGGGGATGTCAAGAAATAATCCTTCAAATATTTTTTTAATGTTTGTTTATTTTTGAGGGAGACAGAGCACGAGCAGGGGAGGGACAGAGAGAGGAAGACACAGAATTGGAAGCAGGCTCCAGGCTCTGAGCAGTCAGCACAGAGCCTGATGTGGGGCTAGAACTCACAGACCGTGAGATCATGACCTGAGCTGAAGTCGGTCGCCTAACCAACTGAGCCACCCAGGCGCCCCAATAATCCTTCAAATATTAAGTCTTTAGCAGTCATTCTTATTTTAGTATGAGTTGTTTTCAGATTCTTTGGTCTTAGTTGGCTGAGTCTAGGGTTTTAGGAAGTAGAGACTGATGATCAAGAAAAACAGATGGAGGGGAGAGAAGAGCAAGAATAGGCAGCAGAAATGGGACGAGAAGGATCTAGAAGTGGAAATAAGAAAGTGCTCTTAGAAAAGCCCTACCTGCTTTGTTTTCCCCGCAGTTCATCCTTACGGCTGAATCAACTTGATGGTAAGAGCATCTAGTTAAGGCAATAAAAAATGAACGCAGAATCTTACTGTCTGCTGAGTCCTGTAGCCGTTTGCATTTTATATCAGCTTTCCGTTTTATATCATTTTATATTAAGGATCCTTGGCTCATTATATCGCTGACAGATGCATCACATTCCTGTCTTCCTTCTCCTTCATTTGTTCATTCTCGTAAATCATCCCTTCAACAACTAATCATCTTGTACTTTCCATACACAGGGTACTGGGTGAGGCACCACAGATAGGAGATGGAAGTCTTGCAGTTGTTAAATAATACACGGAGAAACTCATTACAACTATGATGTAGAAAAACTCAATTTTTTCTTAAAAATATCCTAACCCCTATAGTGAGAATGTTAAATTTGGTTTTATTTGGACATAAGGCTTTGTTATAAAGATGTTACGGTAAAAACAATGACGACAACACCCAGCTTCTTTAAACCAGTCGTTTTTAAACATTCATGTGCACGGGGGTCACTCGAGAATTTTGTTAAAATGAAGATTCTGACTCAGAAGGTCTAGCGTCCCACATGAAACGGTGTATTTCTTTCTTTTTTTCTTAAATTTTTAATCTTTATTTATTTTTAATGTTTATTTATTTTTGAGAGAGACTGAGTGTAAGCGGGGGAGGGGCAGGGAGAGAGGGAGACACAGAATCTGAAAAGGGATTCAGGCCCTGAGCTGTCAGCACAGAGCCCAACACGGGGCTTGAACTCATAACTCATGAGCCGTGAGATCATGACCTGAGCTGAAGTTGGACGCTTAACCGACTGAGCCACCCAGGCACTCGGAAATGGTGGTATTTCTAACAGGTTCTTGGGTTAAGCTGCTGGTCTGGGGGCCACGCATGTTGTGAGAAGGCTTCAGCCGGACCTATGGTGGGGTGACTGGATACCCAGAAAGAGGACTGTTTCTTACAGTGAAATGAGCCTCTTCGACATCAGTGAGGAAGGAGACAAAAGGTGTTGAGACAAGCCTGTATAGACTAGGACCGGAGGCTCCGTTTATGATGACTCGTTAGCTGCCACCTGCCTCTTTGCGAGATTTCAGGATCAGATAGACGTACTGCACACCAGGATATGGGTTTTCTCCTGCAAGGGATACTAATCATTGACCGCATCACTGTTGTGAAACATCCCAACCCAAATGGCTTTTATGTTCCCAAAAGCAGCAGCAGCAGCAGCAGCAGCAGCAGACGAAGGCAACGCTTTTGAAGGGAAAAAATAGTTTTCCGATAACCCCCATTAACTACAGGGGTCATTGTGGGCAAAATGAATGGAATTAGAAATCTGCTAAAAGCTGCAGTATATGGTACGCGGTGACTGACAAGCCTTTCGCTGAGTAGTTACAAATGGGACTAATGGTTTAAACTTGTTAGTCATTGTCAGAGGCTCTGATCCTTGAGTCAGCCATGGAAGCTATGGCAGAAATCGATAAGGCACCACTTTCTGCAGTGAGCTGCTAGACCATATAGATTGCCTGGAGGGAAATGCTCAGCTCCCTCCCAGGCTGCCAGATGAAAGCAGGCAGCTAAATCTGCGGGAAGATTGACCACACTGCTCGGGGCAATTAGGCCTTTCACCACTTTGAACGATGATTATAAATGGGGGAGAGGCTTGGGAGACTGAAGGGGGAAGACAGCTCGGCATGACGAACTGGAGGCCGGAAGCCATTTTGGGGAGCCTCGTCAGTTTCATGGTCACCGAGGGCAGTTTGTTTTTCCCCTTCCGTTGTTCAGATTGTTATAGAATGAATGTTCTGGGGCTGCTGCTTTCCTCCCCCCCCCCGCCTTTTTTTCCCTTCTTTTCCTTTATTTTTCTTTAGAAGCGAGAGAGGGGAGGACAGGCAGCGTGAGCAACACTTGGTTGATGATAAACTGTAAACTGCAGCTGAACTCCATTAATCCGTCCAATCCCCAAAGCCTGGGGCCTGAGTGCATGTCGGAGGATGGCTTCCTGTTGGACACATTTCAAAACAATCACATCCCATTGTTCAGTGCCTTTTTGGGTAGAGCCCTGTGAGGGTGCCAAAGTCATCAGCGAAAGAAAGTGCATGTTCGCGCAACAATTACAGACAAGCTGCAGATTATCAGCAGGCTGCAAGGGGCGAGGTGCTGGGGCCCACTTGGCAGAGGAGCTCCGTATCTGATGCACGCAAAGCTGCACCCAGCATTAATACTAAGAGCGGCCAAGTGCTCTATGGCTGCCCAGGCTATGGGGAGCCAGATGTGCAAGGGAAAAGCAACTAGGCGAGATGTGCGAGGCTTCGCCCTGCTTCCCCGCCTAAAGGCAGGACAGCACAGCCTTGTACTGAAGAGTGTTCGGCTCTTCCCGCTTCATCAACCTGGCATTGCTGCTCCAGTTTCAATGGGGGACGCATCTCCTTTCCATTCCTCTTGTTGTTGACTCCCATTCCCTTCCTAGTATTGGCGCCGTGATTGATTTGTTGGAATTGTTTTCTTTTTTCTAACTGGGCCCTGGCTCCCATTTTACTGTTGACTTTAAGTTATACTGTAAACTATGGTCTGCTAAGTATTGTTTAACTGTCAAGTGGTCAGGGAAGCAAGATGTTGTGGGAATAATCCCAAATTGCCACTCAGTGGGAGGGCTGTCCTTCAGAGGTTCTTGGACCATTTCATCACTGTGTGAAATCCAGCCCTTGGTGGAGGGTGTTGAAAAGTCTACTTTTTGAAGTTTGCTTGGCTTCTGGCAGCCAGGGAAAGGTTTTCCTGTGAAAGATGTGTAGGTCAAGAATTGAAATCCTGATCATCACGAGAAGAGAAGACTTGGAGGGTGTGAATCCTGCAGCCCTTAAGGAGGTGATCTCTTCTGCGGGAGGGCTGTTCAGGAGGTTTCTTTTGTTGCCATTTTCCGCTGCATGAAAAGGGGGTGCTTGGGCTTTCAAGGGCTAGATAACCCTCGCTCATCCCTAATTCGCCAAACATCAACGGGACATCAGCCATACGCCAGAGAGCTTAGCCTGAGTGGTCCCCCGCCAGACAGGAAAGTTCGCGTTGCTTACCTACTTGTGATCCCACAAGGATGGACCAGCCACTCATGAAAACAAAAGAATTATTAACTACTACTCAAACCTTAATCATAATCATAAATGAAATAAACTGAAGCAATTTGTTTGATTTGGAAGATTCTTTTATATAGTAAGTGGATATGACCTTGCCCAACCTCCTTTATGGCATAAAAAGAAAATTATTTTTGCAAATCCAGTACATTTAAAAGAAGATATTAACTCTTTTAAGCAACCAGGGAATTATCAGTCTCTTGAAAAAAAGAGACTTAATCAGAAGACTGTTAGTTTCTGGAAGAATTTCCAGAACTCAGAAAAACTTTGTCTTAGGAAAATCTTTGCTTTAATTATAGTTCTTTTAGTTGCGGTTTTTCTTAAATTATGATTCTACTGTGGATGACAGCGTGATAATCTAGAGTACTAGGCTGGAAGATAGGAGCCGAGCATTTTAGTTCTTTTTTAAAAATTTTTAACATTTTATTTATTTTTGTGAGACACAGAGAAAGAGAGAGAGAGAGAGAGAGAGACAGAGCATGAGTAGGGGAGGAGCAGAAAGAGAAGGAGACACAGAATCTGAAGCAGGCACCAGGCTCTGAGCTGTCAGCCCAGAGCCTGATGCGGGGCTCAAACCCATGAACCGTGAGATCATGAGCTGAGCTGCAGTCGGTCGCTTGACTGACTGAGCCCCCCAGGCGCCCCTTACTGGTACCATTTTAACTCAACCCCACACTATCTATGACCTGAAATATTGTGGCAGGCACATACCTCCATCGCCTTGTCCTTGTTTCTTCATCTGTAAAATGGAGAATTTCACTAATCAACCCTCTGGTCCTGTGGTTGGCAGAACAACGGTCCCCCAAAGAGTCTACATTTTAATCCCAGGAACCTTTGAATATGTCATGCTCTGTGGTTATAAGGGACTATGCAGATGTGATTAAAGTAAGGTTCTTAAACTAGGGAGGTTAATCTGGATTATCTGGGTGGGCCCAATATAATTATAAGGGTCTTTAAAAGCTGGTAAAAGGAGGCAAAAGAATCAGAGAAGGAGAATGGAAGCAAGCTCTGGAGCCACGTGACATGAGGACTCAACTTGCTATTGGTGGGGTTGGTGATGGATGGGGGCCATGAGTCAAGGCATATGGGCAGCCTTGGGAACTAGAAAAAGCAAGAAAGTGATATCTCTTTTAGAGCCTCCAGAAGAAATGCAGTTCTGCAGATGTCTTGATTTTAGCCCACTGACACTCATTTTGGATTCTGACCTCTAGACCTGTAAGACAGTGAATTTATGTTGCTTTAAAGCTGCTAAGTAGTTGGTAATTTGTTATAGCAGCAATGGGAAACTAATATAGATCCCCTTCATCAGTAACCTCAATGGAACTATGAGCACGCAGTATATGGAGGATCCTTGGAAAATCCCAACACGGGTAGTAATATGCAAAAATGATGGCTACTCCCACTAATCTGAGGGTTGGCTGAAAATACAGCATAGAAGAACAAAAACCAGTAAGGAAGGAAACTAGGATATTAGAACCCATGAAATAAAGAGAAGGATGGAAAATATTTGTGGAGGAAGAAGTATACGTTGACATTTGCATCAACTTGGGTAATTTAAAACAGCTCTAAGTATTTTTTTTTTTCTTTTCCTTTGATTGGCAGAATGGAGCATGTTAATAGTCATGGCTTTAGAAGAAATAGAATTTTAGAATTAAAAGGGGCCGTTGAGATTGATCTCCTTGTAATGAATGTCAGAGCACATTCTTACCAGTCCTGAAAAACGGTAGACTGTCGCTAGTGGGGCGGCTATTGCCACTTTATGGGGCAGCCCCTTCTGCTGTTGGGCGACCCTGATTCTTCAGAAACTTTTCTTATACAAAACCAGTTCTGTCTTCTAATGTCCACCTTTTGATCTTGGATTCCTTTTTATGTGAATTTTCAATGTTCAGGTCTCAAGATGAACACATTAGTGAAGGGAATGTGGGTATGGGCTTTGGGGCAAAGTTCATGCCAGACAGAGAGGGGTCAAAATCCTAAATAATGTGCATGTAGGCATAGGCATGCAGAGGTGTTTGTGTGTGCGTGTGTGTGTGTGTGTGTGTGTGTGTGTCTTTAGAAGTACTGAAAAGACTAAGACAGCTATGAAGTATTTTACAAGGATTTTTATTGCTGTTCCTGGTAACACCAACAGTGCTAGCTCCTGGTAGGCACTTTTATTTGGTAATTTAGTGAATACATGAATGACAATGAAGGACACCAGTAGTAAGTAAATTAGCAATTATGAAAAAAACCCCAACTTGAATAATCAGTTCAGATTCATTAAATGGGGAACAAGACAGGCTTTGAGTATAAGGAAAGCTTTTGCTTTCTTTTTCTCCCCTCATTTCAAAGGCTGCAAGCAGCGCCATGTTAAATATCTTCAAAAAGACTTCCTGCTTTCCACTGGAGCTGTAGGTGATATGCAGGGGTCCATGCATGCTTTTTATTTGTAAGGAAACCTGTGAGGTCACTGGGAAACCAGGAGATCACTGCCTCCCACCGGGGACTAAGCAGCACTTTCTCCTCCCAGGGAGAGCTCATGAAGTCACGTGGGTGGCTGTAACCTCTCCGTGACACAGGATGTGGAGGTTACACTGGGCCTTGAACAATTAATCAGTGTTATGGCAGAACAGCTCGAATATGGAAATTCAAAAGGTCCCACATGTTGATAAATGGCCAATTTATGCTAAGATCCATCAAGGGTGTTGAGGCATTCAGAGTTATCACTGCACAATCATGACACGGTCATTATCAGAACGCAAATCGTCCAAAGAAATGACATGACTCAGGAAGCAAGATTTGCGGGCAGAGCCTGCCTCTCTCCACACTCAGTGTGAGGCCGGCTTGCTGTAAACGGAGCCATACAGCATGTAGATTAGCTCATGTGTGGCAGCTGCATGGCAGAAAGCAATTATAACACAGAGGCAACTCCACGCGCAGGAACTAGCGCCTCCTGAAATATGATCACCTCCGCCTCACTACCGAGGGAGATGCCAAACTGAAATACACACACAGCCATAATGGAAGAGACCTGAATATATTACAGCAGGGAGGGAAAGAGCCGGGGTAGAAGCTAAGCAGTTGGCAGAGGCTGCTGCTGAAAACTCCTCGTGCTCCTCCAAACTCTGAAATGGGATTCTTCTAGGGATACCACAGTCCACTATTTCCTCTGTTTAACACGGAGGACCTCACAGTGAGGGCATTATGGTTTTTCTTTTTGTCGACTGTACTCGATGTGACAGTTGCTTCCTTCCCATTGTCATGTCCTCTTCCTAGAGGACCTCTGTCTCAGCTGTGAGTGGGCACTGGGCCAGGAGGACAGGCCCAGTGGATGGTGTGATTGTTCGGCCCTGGACCCAGGCTGGACCAAACTGACTCCCGTCTCCCATAGTTCAAAGCCACGTTCAGTATTTGGATGTAGCAGTGGTGTAGAGCCACGTCTGGGATGGTCCTTATTACCATGTGCTCAGGGAATCAGAAGCTGCCAGTTTGCTGAGCGAGGAGGAGCCCAGTAGGTCCATTAACATGTGATGCAGAAATGGCCTGGTCTCAGATGCTTCGGTCAGCTTTTGCCTTCCTGCTTCTTAGTCTCTCGTGAGGTCCTGTGATAATTTCTTCTCCTAGTTTCTGTCAGGTGTTTGTATATTCTTTCACAAGTGTTCCCTTTATTCTACTTTCTGTTTCTGTGGCTCTCACTAAATGACACCTGCCCCCCAACTTTGGCTGAGCACTGACGAGGTACCAGGATTTGTTTTGGTGATTTAGGTACATCACCTTATTCAGTGCTTTCACCAACATTCAAAGGCAGATATGGTTATTTCATTTTTTCTTTTTTTATGAAATAGGCTTGGAAAGATTAGATAATATCTCCAAAGTCACACAGTTGATAAGTGGGGGAAGTGGTGATTTCTATTGAAGTTACATTTGCATTGAAATTGATTTTACATTTTCTGTGAAATCATTAAACCACCTACTATATAGTAAATGATTTATGCTATAATTTGAGAACAGAATCTATGTTGAATTACTGAATCAACTTGGGAATATGACTAGAAACCGAATCATCTTTATTTAAAAAGCTAACATTACCTGTGTTTACTTGAGGGTTGAAAACTTGCACAAGCCTGAAGGAAAATAGGCTATGTATAAGGATCTTCCTGGGGGAAAGGGAAGCAGGAAAAGTTGTAAAGTGCTACCTAGATTTTTTATAGCCTTTTCCTATTTATAGCTTGCTGATGTATCAACTCTGTGATGCTGGAAAGGATGAGAGAGGCCATTGGATGTTTCATGAATCGCTCATCTTAGGCCTTAGATGGAGAAGACAACCAGAGATACTTAGATTAACATTATTTTACCCAAGTCAAAGGGGTCTAATACTCGTCTTTCCTGGTTTTGTCCTTCCTTTGAGAATAAGGAAATAAACATGTTCCTTAATTTGTAACTTTGAGGATCTTTATCCTGTTTAATTCTTATTTTGCCTTTCCCCCTGACATTAGCTTTCTTTACCATGATGTTTAAGACCATTCATGATTTGGCCACAGTCAATGTCTTCGTTATGACCATGACTACCCTTCACATATTCAATATTCCAGACAGATGACTTGATGAGAGCTCATCATTCATCCGTGCGCTTGATTTTCCCTGTTTGGTGCTTTCTACCTTTCAACCATGGCACTCCCCATTGTAAATAAACAGTACCTGTCCTTCAAGACTCAGCTGGGTATTACTCCTTTAGAATGAAACTTTCATTGATTACAGATTACAGATTGTGACATGATCCTCATCTGCTCACCCATAATACTCTAACTATACCACTGTAAGGATCCCTAAAATAACAAACAAACCAAACCTAGCTATTTTAGTAATTTCTGCTCATGCTTTCTCATTCCTGCCCTGTACGCCACTTGAAGGCAGGGTGAGTTTCAATCTGTTTATTCTCCCTACCACAGTGCACCTTTCATGAAGTAGGTATTCAATAAATAGCTGTTGAATTAATAAATGAATTGACAGATCCTTAATATGAGGTAATTTTAATGTAGCTCTCGTGCTTGCATTTCTTCTCTCCTGAAATGCTAGGATGTAGTGTTCACATTTGTCACACCTGTACACTTTAGTTTTATCACAATGCATGTTTTTTTAAAATATGATTCATTGAGGGAGAATAGACTGAATTGCCTACTCTTCAGTATTACCTGTTTTTTAATTATGTAGCAGCAACTTTGGTCAAACAGCCTCTATAGGCTGAGATTGCTGGCTGCTATATTGATGCGTATGTGGACAGTAGTAGACAAGGTGCTTAGTTCTCATCAGTAGGAAACCCATAATGGATTGGCTTAAACACAAGGGCAAATTATTAATATTCATTCTAAGAAGTCTGGGGAGGCAGGGTAGCTCCATGATCATGTAAATTTGTGTCAGTCACATCAAAGACCTGGATTCTTACTCTTAGCTTGTTGCGTTTGTTCTCATAATAGCTAAAATCGTCACGATTTTTGTTGTCCTGGCAATCATATAGAGGCACTGTAATACCCAACTGGAAAAGAGAACAGGTCCTTTGAGTATTTCTGCCAGGAGTAAAGCCTGTTGTGGAAGCCCTATAGCAATCTCCTCCTCATTTCTTCTTAGCTGGCTTTCAGTTACATGACTGTTCCTACACCACTTCTGGTAAAGGCACTGGGATTACCATAATTGGATTAGGCTTTGAGGATTTACCTCTGATTTTGAAACAGGATCACCATCATGTTTGGAGGGTGTGTAGCTCAATGAAATACTTCTGTTGTCAAAGGCAAAGGCTTTTAGAAGGCAACACATTTGCCATATAGAGAATGAAAATATCCCTTTATATGTGGTTGGGAAGGTGTGGGCAATTTTGCCTTCTGACCCACAGGACATCTGGAGACATTGGTAGAGGTCACAACCTGGGAGTTGGGAAGAGGCTGCCATTGGCTTCTGGCGAATCTTAAAATGCGCAGGACAGGACAGCCCACTACCTACCCCCCAATAAAGAATTTTCTGGCCCTACATATCAGTAGTGCTGAGCTTGAGAATCTTTGGCATGGATATATTTGCTCTCTGGGGCTGACACATTGTCTAAAAATCCTACTATTTATTTTTAGTAGGATTTGAGACAGGACCACTGTTGATATACAGTATTTTACTTTGGAGGAATAATATACCAAGAAATCATCCTTCCATTAAGACAGTCATAAAACTATTTCCTCAAATTAGCAAGACCCTAGGGAAGTGAATGTGACAGGGTAGGTTCTGACAATGAGACTGAAGTCCAAGAAAGAATGACTCCAGGAGACCAACCTGTGGCAGGTACAACCACTATTTCCTTTACTGAATGCAGTCCCAAAACATGACCAAGATCAAGAAAAGGGGGAGAAATGCTACTTACCTGAGTGCCTACTACTGTAGCGGGGCACTACCAAAGGAAATTTAGAATACATGTAATAATTTTCCAGATGAGAAAATGGAGTTTCAGTGACATTAAGAATGGCAGAAAAATATTTTTTTTAAATGTTGTCTTCAAATTTCATGTGAAGAGAATAATTTTCTCTCTACAGATGTTTTTTTTTCCCTATTTCTGAATAAGTGAGGAAGGTTAGTTGACCTTATTGCTTGATAGGAATGTGAAATGTAACACGGAATTTTGAGACTACTTAGCTCCCTAAACAATATTTGTCATGCTTCCTTTCCATTGTTTTACTTTCTTGTATTATCTGAAATTACAGCTGATTCTGTGGATCAATCTCCCAGACGATTAGAATATCATTTTCTTTCAAAACCGCAGCCATGCATTACTTATTTTTTTATTCTATATAGCTTTTAGCATAATGGACTTCCCACAGTAGATGTAATGAACACTTCTTAATATTTTTGGCTGTCCAGCTTCTAATTCCCCTTTGTATCACGGGAGAATCCACCATTGTGTTGAGATGTAGAACTTTGTCTCCCACCAAGAATGCTGATAGATTCATACTCTCCCTTTCCCTGCTCTCTGGTCACCAGGCAAAGGGGATGTGTCCTTAGCATCACAAATGTGATGCTTTGCTCTTGGATGTTGTACTATGGATGTCTTGGAAACGAAGGATTCCAGATGGAAACTGGAAGACGTAGGGCTCCTTAAGACACTGGTTGGAGAAGAGCTTTCTGAGAGAATTCCACAGTCCACACTGGACCATGCAACCTGTCAAGCCAGTAAGATATCAGGAATTATTTGTTACTAAAACATAGCCAAGTCTATGCTGCCTAATGGCTAATTTAAAAAGTACTAATAAAAGTGCTTAAAAGTCAAGTGAAGTAGGGTAGTGAAGAGGAAAGAACAACAGTTTTATAGTCCAACAGGACTATTTGGACCCCCAGTCCTACCACTTACTAATGGAGCGACTTTAGACATTAGTTGAAGGGAACCTAGACAGAAGAACTGCACAATGTTTTTTTCATATGCAAGGAAGAAAGAGGATCTGTGGATGCAGGGACACTTGAATGAGATAAATCCTACTAAAGTCTTTCTAGCTCCAAGACAACGTGTTCCGAAGTAACCTTCTCATTTCATTTTGGTTTCCCAAAATTGCTTCTCTATTTTTCTCTGAGAAGTAAGCTATTGTAGTTCTCATATAAACTAATCTCTTGTGCACCTGGATGACACAAGCTGTTTTTTTTTTTAAATAGGTCTCATTCATGCTTTGATTAGCTGAAATGTCATGCTTCAAGTCTGCAGCAGGAAGCAAAGATTCCACAGTTCATAGGGTGATCTTGAGCCTCTCCTTTTCCCATCTGCCACTCCCCTGAACTTGCTGTAGAACCCTCGGTAGTTGCCCAGTTGGTTATTCAGATTTAAGCATTACTGACTGTTGCCCCCTCATTTTGCATCCTAAAAGCATCACGATGGAAATTCAGTGTTATGTGACCTGAAACTAGCACTTCACAAACAATGTTCTTTTGTATCAAAGTCCTTACTCTAATGTAACATCCAATGTTCCCACAATTATCACATTTCTTTTCCCCACTGAGCACTCTGGTGCATTTTTGCCAAGGAGTTACAGAACTGCAATGGAAATAGTCCTGTTCTCTGGTGGTCAGATTTGTAAATTCATCCCAAACCCATCCTATAACCGATACGCATGCTTCACATAGGCAGAAAGTCTACTGTTATGCCAAATAGGTAAGTGAGTTATTCTGGGATGCCCCCTTCACCATTAGTCATACAGCAATGGGATTGTGGTACACTGGACTTGAACTCCCAACAGCTCCTGTTGCTGCCTGCTGCCTCAATGAATTTTATATTAGCAGGCAAACAAAACACTCAACCAAGTGAAAGGAATTCATAATGCCAAGGCTTCCTAGGATCAGAATGCACTGTGTGTTTTGCAAAGAAGGATTGTGGCCATCAGCTTGTGATAACTAATCTAGATAAATCACCCCTTTACAACACATCTGGCCTCAAGTTGTTTAAATTAGTGGAGTTCAGCCATAGAACAACAGCTGAATTGGAGCCTACAAATTCATATGCTTCCTACACATGCATAAATGCTAAATGATGAGCTTGGTAATGATCGGGAACCCCTCATTTCTGAGAGACTGGTAAATCTACAGTGTTTCTTTGCTGCACATTAATTAGGATAGAGCTTCAGAAGTAGTCTTCCAAGCAACATAGTTTGAATTAATGTTTATGAAGCTCTTTATTAATCTGAAAATGCACTTCAAAGGTAATATGGGAAAAGCTGTTTTCTCTTAATTGGCATTTTAGTAAGTATCATAGATCTTTCCATTTTATACCTATTCTCTTTGTAACCAGAGTCAAAGATTTTGGCTGTGCAGCTTCCAATCCTTTGTGTTGGGAGAGAGCACATCATTGCGCTGAGATGTAGAACTCTGTCTTAAAGAAAGCTGAAAAATCCATATGCTCCCTGTCCTCTGGTCACCAAGGCAAGGGGCATGTGACCTAAGCATCACCAATATGATGCTTTCCTCTTGTATGTTGTATCACATGATCACAGTAACAACTTACCAGTATGTTTGCCCATCTCATCCTCTGTGTTGAATTTGTTGATGAGCTTATAACCTTCGGGCTGGGGGATCGGGGGGGGGGGCTTTCTGTAGACTCAGAGTTTAGAATTGGAAGGATCTTCAAGGTTCTCTACTCCAGCCATCTGCAAACTAGAAGACTGAGGCCCCACTTAATTCAAGTCACAGTAGCACTATGATGTGGTTGCCAAGGAGCAGTATTGCTCTGTACTGAGTCAGAACACGAGTGGCTCAAGTGATGATGATTTAACATTGCTCTGAATTTCTCAGGTCGCTCCAGTAGCATTGTGTTTATTTTCAAGTGCAACGTATTAAGAGAGGCATTTGAAAGATATGCTGATTCATGGTAGCAGACCCATGAGAATAAGAATCATTAAATCACACCGAAAAAACTGTTGATAGAACAGTTGCACAAAGGAAGATTCAGACAACTGTCTTTAAATAAAGGAAGAGAGGTCATGTGGAGGCTTAGTCAGCAGGAGTTGAAGGATCTCTGAGAAGCTCCCAGGATTATGTGTAGAGTTTGTGTGTATGGGAGCATTTATACTTTGGAGTGAAGTAGGCCCATAGAATTAACCCTATTCTTAAAGACTAAAGATCAATGTTCTGTACTTACTCTGTTGGAGAAAGAGGACTGAACAGGCACCAATAGCTCTAAGTTGCAAGGAGGCATAATCTGGCTTTAAAAGGAATAATGACAATTTCGAGTTGTCTCCATATGGGCTGGTGTGCCTCCAGGTGGAGTGAATTTCTCATCACTTGATATTTCTAAGCCCCAGACTATATCAAGAATGTTTTAGAAAAGACTGATGCATCAGAGCAGGGTTGAATTAAACTGCTTCTATGATTCATACCCATTCTGAATTTTAGGAATCTTTTAATTCACAGAAATCAAACAATGCTTACAAGCCACAAACTTAATTTGTGGTGTGATCCCAGGTATCTGTATTTTTTCTCATTGCCTTCTTGTTACTGATCTCTCCTACCTTAAAGTAAGCATATTTAGATGAAGATCCTAAAAACAAAACAAGCCAAAAAACACAAAACACTCAAGTGCTCAAGGGATTCCCTATTTACATCTTTGTAAAGAATATTTTAAAATTTTAATTAGTATATCTTATATGAACACTGAATATATGAGGGAACTAAATTAGAAGACCTCATAGATTGTTCTTTGAAGACCTCATTTTTCATGAAGTATAGGAACTCTGGCTGAGAAAGTGCATTTTCAATTAATCTCTTTTTTTAATAATTTATTGCAAAATTAGAAAGTATCAATAAAAGTGATTATTAGCTTTATTACACTATGTTTAAGGTTATATATGTTACTTTATATTACATATAAATATTAGTGTTACTATGTGCTAGACGTAGAACGTAGTACTTTTATTATCTCAATCTTTACTGTTTTCAGTGATGAGAGCTTTATTACTACTCCTATTTTGCAAATCCATAAATTAAAAGCTACAGAGGTCACTTGGCCAGTAAGTGGCATTAGGATTTGAACTCAGATCTGTGTGGCTCCAGAATCCATATCCTAACGTTTCAGCCTTTCTACCTTCCACATTTACTGAGAGGTGAAGCTGGTTAGATAAGGAGACGACTCCACCAAGACTGAGGGGTGAAATACTTTCAACCAAAGGGCTTGGTGCCTTTGAAATGGGTTGGTCCCACAGGGCCAAACCACATTTCCCAGAACTCCCTTCCTGGGTCTGTCCAGGTACGATAGGCTGTAGGAGACAACCTTGTGGGAGGCTGAGGGCAGAAGCGAAGCTGCAGCAGCCATGTTGCCAGACAGGTGCCGCCTCCTTTCTTCCTGCTCACTTGTTGGTGGGAGACCGTGGCCAAGCTTGCCTCTGTGCACTGTCTTCGAGATCCTTCTCGGCTCCAGGACCTCCTGCTGTGTTGAGCTTCATATCAAAGTTTCCCCTGTCATTCTAGCATCTGCAAGACACCCATCCCATCAAGGTCAGAGCCAGTAAGAACTCACTAGGACTCCCTATCATTCTTCTGGGGTTTGTTTATTCTTGATCTCCCCCACTTTATGTCTTCCTTTTTGAATAGCCTTTCCTGTAGACGTCTAGCTTCAAAAGTACTTGGGAGGGCAATGGCCTTGCTTAACCAGCTGCCACAGCTGTGTGAGTCAGAGCCTGGTGATGACGTGTATGTACACTCAGCCCAACCTACTTCTGCCAGTCCATCAGGGTTCAGTCTGTCTCATACCTGCTACCGCTTCTCTGATTAAACCCTGAGCAACTGATACATGTATATTGGGAAATGACCTTGATTTGTGAGTTGAAAATGGCACATTTCCTATCTTCTATTGTTTCATGCCTTCTTTCTGGACTCTGGAAACATTCAGCACACTCTTGAAACAGTAAATTTGTCTGCTTGTGTTTCAGCCCCAAGAGAAAAGAAGTAAGGGACTTAATAGAGAGCAGGAAGACAGCACAGACAGAAAAGGATACTACTTACAAGCCACAGGAGGTAGCCTAGAGATGGCAGAGCTAGGCTGCACGTTCAGGTCTTGGTTCTTCTGCAACTTATGTGTGATGATGGGCAAGTTAGTCACCCTCTCTGGGCCCGTCGCCTCACATGCTAAAGGAAGTAAGTAATATTAGTATCTACCTCTTGCGTGTTGGAGGATTTAATGAGTTACCGTATGAGAAGTACTTAAAGTGTAAGCTTTATATTAGTGTTTTCTTGTTATTGTATTGTTACTATCAGAGACGGAACTGGTCTATCCTTTTCTAGGAGCGTTTCACCCAGCCTCTTAAGGAGTGAGAACTCATGCTAGTGGCCCACCATAGGCTTTCTTTAGCCCTTTCCTATCCCATCTTACCACCTGTATCTCTTTGACTGTGTTGCTTCTCTTTAAATTTTTTGGGGGATGGGTGGGCCAAAAAAAGGAATCAAATGCTTAAAGAAGCCAGCAGAGGTACAGGTGTAAGGAACAAGGAAGAAATGAAAGAAGAGTTTCATTCGCCTTCTTTCCCAACATCAAGGCTTATCATAATCTAAAGAGAATTGGGCGCATGACACACTGGGAAAAAAATGGTCTCTCCTGAAGGGGAGTCACGCGGTGGGCAGGCCCTCACAATCAGCCCAGTCTGGGTAGACTTTACAGGTTCAAATTAATTGTATGTGCTCTGCCTTAAGGCTTACTGAAAAGGAAGTAGGATGGGGTGAATAGGAAGTACTGTTCTTATCTTCCAATTGAGCTTTAGCATTCTCCTTTAAGAAATAAGTTATTTATTTATTTATTCCCCACAGACGTTCTAGTATGTTTTCCTCTGGCCTCTCCTGGAACAGCTCACCTTTTCTGGCTCTACAAGATAGGAGAAACCTTTTGAATGCAGCTGCTTGTTTGGACTGATGGGGGGGCCCGGGCAGACATTTATTCATTCGTTTTAGAAGATAGCCTCTTTCCTTCCCTCTGGAGTTAGCTCTTGCCAGAGTGGCTGCTGCCTGGCAGTCAGGCAGTCTAGGATGGTCAAGTTTCAAATGTCACCATGCAAATGGTGGTTCCAAGGACTGAAGTCAAGGATTGAAATGCCAGCCCTTAAATGTCCCTCAAATACATGTTTTCCCAACTAGTGACTTGCCACAGAAATAAACAGCAATTATGCAAAAGTACCTCCTCCCTCGTGTTTCCATTTCCCTCCCCGTGTTCTGAAAACCATTACATGGAGTGCTTTGTGACAAAAAGATGTCTCAGTGTGGCCCACTTAGTATTTTGAAGCATAGAAATGAAAGATGGTAGGGCACATATGCCATAGAGCCAGTAAATGACAGCATCATCACTGGCCTAGTTTTCTGAGTCACTGTGACAGACACAAGAGGATTGCTTTTAAAGCTCCTGATGGCACATCAAGAAAAGAGAAGAGGATGTCTCTGCTTTAGAAACGAGATTTAAAGAATCTTTTTTTCTGACTTCGAAATAAGGTTTGAATTCAGACTTCCTTTCTTAAAGATGGTAAAAAAATTTTAAGGAAAATGAAAGGCAAGGGACAGGGTACTTACCTGAAAACCCCGCATAGCGACACCTTCCCCAATTCCCTGTGAATGCCCCAGCAGAGAGAATGGCGCACACTTTGTGCTCTTTAGGGTCCTGGGGATGGCCTCCCTAACTGCAGGGGAAGGGTCACCACAGAGCAATGGGCCAAAGAAAACATTACTAGTTAACGATTACACGCTGCTGTAATTCAGCCTCCTTGCGGTGAAGGCAAATGAGGCAAGCGAGCTAATGCAGAAGGTTGAGCTCGTTTTCCTTTGAGGAGCCCCAGGAGAAGTTCGTAGTGACTTCTTGCTCACACAGCCCTGTTCTTCTGCTCTGCCTTGTGTGGCTGCTCATCCATCTCTGGATCCAGATGGGATCAGGAGGAACGAGAGAATGAGCTCTCAAGAAGAGGGCCAGCTTTTTTGATGATTCTGCAAGGGATGAGTGAGCTTCTGGAGGGTCTCTGATGTCTCATATCTGTCCCTTGGAGCAGGCTGGTAGGTCCAGTTGTAGTAAGCGTGTGCCAACTCCCAAATGAAAGGAAAATAAAAACCGCCTCATGATTCAGACTCTTTTAGCAAAGCAAACAAACCAACAACAACACAAATAAATCCATGCTATATGCCCTGAGTCATTGTATTGGTCCAGGTCCCTAGGATAATCCCCTTTGGGGGTGGTTGCTTTATATCAGCTTTTTTCTTTAGTTACCAGACCGTCTACTAAATTAGTTGAAGCCTGCAGACCTTAAATGAAAAGTAGGCTGATTAAATGCAGCAGTTTGAGTTTTGATACTGTATGAAGTTGGCAGTTTTAGGAGCTAAAAACACAAGACTCCCATTAAATTTGAATTCCAGATAAACCATGAATGATTTTTTTTTTAGTATAAGCATGTCCGAAATATTGTGTGGATCCTATTTATTACTAAAACAGGCTTACTATTCACCTGAAATCCTTATAACTAAAATTATTTGCTCATCTGAAATTCACTTTTAACTGGGAGTCCAGTATTTTATGTGGCAACCCTAGTGCTGTAGTGAGATTGTAATGGACTCTTAGATAAACACTTTTATGGGATTGGATGGAGGTGTACGTAGGATGTGTTTACCTGTGCCTGGGGAACCTGGTTTCAGAATACCAGGCTGTTCTTGTTAAGAAGGATTCTTCTTGAGGCGCCTGGGTGGCTCAGTCGGTTAAGCGTCTGGCTTCGGCTCAGGTCATGATCTCACAGTTCATGGATTCGAGCCCCGCATCGGGCTTTGTCCTGACAGCTAGCTCAGAGCCTGGAGCCTGCTTCGGATTCTGTGTCTCCCTCTCTCTCTGACTCTCCCCTGCCCATGCTCTCTCTCTCTCAAAAATAAATTTAAAAAAAATTTAAAAAAAAAGAAGGATTCTTCTCATTTGGCTGGTAACAGAACTGTCAGTGGCCATCCCTCCAGGGCAGCCTGAGGCCTGGGGGTGCCGCTGTTGCCCCCTTAGGAGATTTTCTGGTGAGGAGCTCTTTGTCCCCAGGCTCTACGAGACCTGCAGACAGCCAAAACTATGCTGCAGCCTCTTTTCCCATCAGTGTGCAGGGTGTTCTCCTGGTAGTGATGAGACCTTGAATGTTTCACCCTCTTTTTGGTTAGGAATCTTCTTCTCTTTCCCCATGAGGACTAGGGAAAAAAGGAGGCTGTGTTGGAACTTCCCTTTGGGTGCACTCAGCAGTCTGTGTTTTTGGTGTAAGGCTGTCTAACTTTGCAACTGGAGACAGGCTCCCTAGCAACATCTCTAATCTACTAAATCAAAGAAAATGGGAGACAAATCAAGCCATGTTCTATAAGGCCCCCTCCCATTTTTTTTATTGGTTGCATCCAGTGTGGGCTGCACAGGGGGTGTATGGATGTCCAAATAAACATTTGGGAAGTTACCAGGAGAAAGGAAAATCCTTGGTGGAGAGACAAGCATAAATGCCAGGAGTGTTCTCATCTCTGTGCATACGAGGCATTGGAGATCACAGAGTAGGGAATAATGGATTGTTCCTGGTCACGTCATGGAAGAATTTATAGACATAGGAGGATTTTGTTGGAGGTGGACCTTGAAATCTGAAAAGGAGTTTTCTAGGTGGAGAAGGAAAACTGGAGAGTAGGGTGGAGGCGGCTGTGTGTGGAGTGAGGATGGGGCACGTTGGTTCAGGAACTGTGGCTGAAGTTCATGGGTACGCACATGGAGATGGTGGTAGATGCAGTTGAAATGGTGAGCTGTATTTGGACCCTAAGGAACCTGAATACTCTGTTAAGAAAATTAAATCTCCTCTAGTACGGAATAAGGAACACACCACAGTACTTGTCCCTCCATGAAGATGTCACAAATCCATACTATCAGATGACTCTGCATGTGTGGCCAGAAATCACAACTTGGGTGAGACTTGGGCGTTGGCAGTCAGTTAGCCATTTTACCTACTGTTGGCCGTTGATTGTGCATCCCAGGTAAGGGATGTAAACCAATCCTGAGAAAAGGGAAAGGTTTTCCCCCCAAACTTATTGTAGGTTTCTTCAGCCTTGTCTTCATTTACTCCCTATAAATGTATTTCCCTCATTTTTAGGGATATTGAGCATCTTTTCATGTGCGTTTCATGTTGACAATGTCTTTTTTGGAAAAATGTTTATTCAGATCTTCCTTTGTTGTTTTGTGAGTTCTTTATGTATTTTGGATATTAAGCCCTTGTCAGATATGATTTGCAAATATCTCCTCCCATTCAGTAGGTTGTCTTTTTATTTTGTTGGTGGTTTCCTTTGCTCTGCAGAAGCTTTTTACTTCGATGTAGTCCCACTTGTTAATTTTTGTTTTTGATGCCGCTGGTTCTGGGGTTGGATTCATAAAGATATTGCTAAGACTACTGTCAAGGAGCTTACTGCCCTTCTTCTAGGAATTTCATGGCTTCTAGTTTTATATTTAAGTCTTGAATCCATTTTGGGGTAATTTTTGTGTACTATTTAAGATAATGGTCCAAATTTCATTCCTTGGCATGTGGCTTTCCAATTTTCCCAGCACCATTTATTGAGGAGATTGAACTTTCCTCATTCTTCATTCTTGTTTCCCTTGTCATAAATGAATTGATCATATAAGTGTGGTTTTAGATCTGCTTTTTTCTATTTTGTTCTATTGATCTGTGTATCTGTTTTTATGCCAATACCATACTGTTGTGATTACCATGGCTTTGTAGTGTAATTTGAAATCAGGGAGTGTGATGCCTCCAGCTTCATTCTTTGTTCTCAAGATTGCTTTGGCTATTCTGGGTCTTTTTTGCTTTTATACAAGTTTTAGGATTGTTTGTTCCACTTCTGTGAAAAATGCCATTGGAATTTTTATAAAGATTGCTTTAAATCTGTATATTTCTTTGGATAACATGGATATTTTAACAATATTAATTCTTCTGATCCATGAGCATAGAATATCTTTCCTTTGTTTGTATCATGTTCAGTTTCTTTCATTAGTGACTTACAGTTTCCAATGTATAGGTCTTTTACTACCTTGGTTAAATTTATTGTTAGATATTTTATTCTTTTTGGTGCAGTTCTAAATGGGATGGTTTTCTTAATTTCTTTTATAGTTTATTGTTAGTGTATAAAAATGCAATAGATTTTTCTATGTTGATTTTATGTTGCAATTTTACTGAATTTGTTTATTCTAACACTTTTTTTATGGATTCTTTAGGGTTTTTTATATATAAAATTCATGTATTTCATAAATAGTGACAGTTTTACTTCTTTCTAATTTGGTTGCCTTTTATTTCTTTGCCTTGTGTAATTGCTCTGGCTAGAATTACTACTACAGTATTTGAACAAAACTGGTGAGAGTGGGCATCTTTGTCTTGTTTCTGATCATAAGGGAAAAGTTTTCAGCTTTCAGTTGAGTATAATAGCTGTGGGCTTGTCCTGTACAGTGTTAATTATATTGAGGTATGTTTCCTCTCGACCCACTTGGTTGAGAGATTTTATCATAGATTGATGTTGAATTTTGTTAAATGCTTTCTCTGCATCTATTTAGATGTTCATATGATTTTTTTGTCCTTCATTTTGTTAGTGTTGTGTATCATGTTGGTTGATTTCCAGATGTTAAACCATCCTTGCATGCCTAGAATAAATCCCACCTGATCATGTTGTATAATCCTTTTAATGTATTATTGAATTTGGTTTGCTCATATTTTGAACTTTTGCATTTATGTTCCTCAGGGATATTGGCCTGCAATGTGTGTGTGTGTGTGTGAGTGTGGTTTTGTCTGGTTTTGGAATCAGGATTTTGTTGGCCTCATAAAATGAACTTGAAAGTGTTCTTTCCTTTTAAGCTTTTGGAATAGTTTGAAGAGATTGGGTACTAAGTCTTTGAATGTTTGGTAGAATTTACCAGTGGAACCATCTGGTCCTGGACTTTGTTGGGAGTTTTTTGATTACTGATTTAATCTCCTTACTAATAATAGTTTTACTCAGATTTTGTGTTTCTTCATGATTCAGTGCTGGAAGATTGTATGTTTCTAGGAATCTATACATTTCTTTTAGGTTGGCCAATTTGTTGGTGTATTATTATTCATAGTAGCCTCTTAAATTTTTTTGTATTTCTTTGGTATCAGTTGTAACTTCTCTTTCATTTATGATTTTGAGAGCTTTCTCTTCTTTGTATGTGTAGCTAAAGGTTTGTTGATTTTGTTCACCTTTTCAATGAATGAGATCTTTCTTTGGTCTTTTCTATTGTTAGTTTCTGTTTGTGCTTTTATAGTTATTATTTCTTTTCTCCTACTAATTTTGGGCTTTGTTTATTCTTCTTTCTTTAGTTCCTTTAGGATGGAATATTCTTTATATATATTAAGTCTGTGTGGTCTAATGTGTCATTTAAGGGTTGATGTTTCATTATTTTCTGTCTGGATGATCTATCCACTGAAGTAAGTGGGGTACTTAAATCCCTTACTATCATTGTCAGTTTCTCTAGTTCTGTTAGTATATACTGTATGTATTTATATGCTCTTATGTTGGGTGGATATAAAGGTTTACAAATGTTATATCATCTTGCCTAATTGACCCCTTTATCATTATGTAGTGCCTACTTTGTCTTTTATTAAAGTCTTCATTAAAAAAATTTTTTTGAGAGAGAAAGCATGAGTTGGGCAAGCATAGAAGGAGAGGGAGAGAGAATCCTAAGCAGACTTCATGTCCAGCATGGAACCTGACATGGGGCTCAGTCTCATGACCTGAGTCAAAATCACATGCAGAATGCTTAACTGACTGACTCACACATTTGCCCTGTCAATCTTCATTTTAAAGTATTTTTGTGATCAGTCTAGCTACCTCAACTTTCTTTGCTTTCCATTGCATGAAACATCATTTTCTATCAAGGCTTTCACTTTCATTTTGTGTATGTCATTACATCTGACGTGAGTCTCTTGTAGGCAGTGTGTATATCAGTCTTTTTTTTTTTTTAATCCATTCAGCTGCTGTATGTTTGATTGGAGAATTTAGTTTATTTACTTTTTAAGTATTGAGAGGTATGTCCTTATTTTTGCTTTTTAAAAAAATCTGTTTTATATTTCCTCTCTCTTTCTCTTGATTTCTTCTCTTATGGTTTGATGACTTTCTATAGAGTTATGTTTAGATTCCTTTCTCCTTGTCTTTTTAGTATCTTCTATGGGTTTTTGCTTTGTGATTACCATGAGGTTCATCTCTAACAGTCTGTATATAAAGGAAAGTATTTTAAGTTGATGTAGAGTTTTAGAATGCTTTCAAACTTACTATCAAACATTTTATGTTTTTGATACCATATTCTGCATCTTATTTTGTATATCCCTTAATTATTATAGTTATGTTTATTTATACACTTTTGTCTTTAATTTTCATATTAACTTTATAAGTAGATAATCTACCTTTATTAGTGAGATTTTTACTTTATTTTTTTTCTTGTTACTAATTAGTGCCCTTTCTTTTCAGGTTAAACAAGTTTATTTAACAGTTCTTGTAAGGCTGGTTTAGTATTAATGATCTCTTTCAGCTTTTGTTTGCATGGAAAACTCTTTGCCTCTCCCAATTCTGAATGATTATGTTGCTGGGTAGAATATTCTTGGTTGGAAATTCTTTTCTTTCAGTACTTTGAGTATATCAAGGCATGCCTTTTGACATGAAAAATTTCTGCTGAGAAATCTGCTGATAGTCTTACAGAGTTTCCCTTGTTTATAACAATTTGTTTTTCTCTTGTACTGCTTCCTCTCCCACCTTTTTTTTTTTTTGAGAGACAGAGAGAGAGAAGAGAGAAGAGAGAGTGCACACACATGGAGGAGTGGCAGAGGGAGAAGGAAAGCAAGAATCCTAAGCAGGCTCCATTGACTTGAGGTTCAGTCTCATGACCATGAGATCATGACCGAGGCTGAAATCCAGAGTTGTTCCCTGAACTGACTGAGCCACTAGGTCACCCCTCTCTTGCCACTTTTAAGATTCTCTCCTTCCTTATCCTTAACTTTTGACATTTTGATTATTATGTATCTTAGTGTGGGTCTCTTTGAGTTCATCTTCTTTGGAAGTCTCTCTGTTTCCTGGATATGGGTGTCAGTTTCGTAACCCATATTAGGGAAGTTTTCAGCTATTATTTCTTCAAATAAATTTTCTGCTCTCTCTCTCTTTCTCTCTCTCTCTTTCTTCTTCTGGGGACCCTATAATGCAAATATTATTTCTCTTGGTGTTATCCCATAGACCCCTTCAGCCATCTTCGTCTTTTAAGATTATATTTTCTTTTGTGCTCTCTTTGGGTTTGTTCCACTGCATTGTCTTCCAGGTTACTGATTCTGTCTTCTGCTTCATCTAGTCTGCTGTCAAACCCCTATAATGTATTTTTCAGTTCAGTTTTATATTCTTCAGTTTTGTGGTTTTTTTTTTCTTGGTAATTATTTTTTTTTGTTTGATGAAGTTTCTGATGTTTCTCCCCAAGTTTGGTGAGCATCTTTAAGACCATCAGTTTGAATTCTTTATTAGAATTTATAATATAAATGACTTGTCGCTGTTTAACTAAGATTTTTTTCTGGGGTTCTATCTTGTTCTTTTATTTGGAACATATTCTTTTCTCCTCATTTTGCTTGTCTCTGTGTGTTTGTTTCTATGCATTTTATTTATCAGGTGGGCTGTCTCTCCCAGTCTTGCAGGCATGTGTAAGAGATGAACCTTATTGTTTAACCTTGCTCTGGCTCTTGAACTTTAGTGATTATCTAAGCAAGCTGATTTTTTTTTGTAGGTCTTAGTTATTAAGGATGTGCCAAGACTTGTGAGTACTCCAGAAAGCAGGATCTCAGCACCTAGTTTCAGACTAATTGGATATTAGATTGTAAGCCAGTAACCTTTAAGGTATATGCAAATAAAGCGGTGCTTGGGTGGCTCAGTTGTAATTAAGCATCTGACTCTTCGTTTTGGGTCAGGTCATGATCTCATGGTTTTGTGAGTTTGAGCCCCACATTGGTCATTGTGTCAGCACAGAGCCTGCTTGGGATTCCCTCTCTCCCTCTCTCTTTGCCCCTCCCCCACTCATACCATCTCCGTGTCTCTCAAAAATAAAGAAATAATTTTATTTATTTATTTATTTATTTTTAAAATATTTTTTTAACTTTTTATTTATTTTTTATACAGAGAGAGACAGAGCATGAGAGGGGGAGGGGCAGAGAGAGGAGGAGACACAGAACCGGAAGCAGGCTCCAGGCTCTGAGCTAGCTGTCAGCACAGAACCTGATGCAGGGCTCGAACCCACGAACGTGAGATCTGACCTGAGCCGAAGTCGGAGGCTCAACCGACTGAGCCACCCAGGCGCCCCAAGAAATAATTTTAAAAAATGGTCTGTGAATGTGTACAGTCCTATAGGACTATTGCTGTACACTCTGCTGGCCTCCAGACCAGATGATCAGGGGTATTCCCTTCATGAGAGACGCAAAATTGGGGGCTTCAGGTGAGTGTGTGAGCTCTTCTCTGGGAGGTCCTGGTGAGCTGTAGCAAGGCCAGGTGAAAGCTCAAAGGTGGTGTGCCCAGCCTGTGTTCCCCAAGAAAACTTCCATCGCCTCCCGATGTGTGGCAGACTTGAAGCCTGTCCTTTTGCCAAAGCTCCAGGTTAAGTAGATAGGCCTTATTTACAGTAAGACTAGGAGTGTGATTCAGTCTGCTGTCTGGGCAGGTACCCTGAGGACCGTGCTTTTCATTGTTTCAGACACACGGGGCCCAGAAACGCAATCCCCCCTTGGCCACCGGAGCTAGGCGCTCAAGGCATGTCCCCTCTGGGGGCTGTGTGGGGGCAGGCTTTGGCAGGGCCATGGTGGGGCGGGACATGGGGGCAGGGCCCTTGCCTGGCCAGCTTGGTGGGGCTGTGGTGGAGCTGTATGTGTGGGGTGGAAAAGTGATTGATTCTTAAGCAAGATCAAGGCATCACAGAATTTCTGATACTGCTTTCATTTGGATAAATTGGCTAGAAATAACTCATCCTTTTGGGAATACAGGTGGGTTTTTTTTTTTTTTTTATCTGTGACTGGGGACCAAATGCTGACCTGCCTTCTGAATGCGTTGTATGTATTAATTAACTGCGTGTGATTGAATAGCATCCTCAAGATGAGCATGTAAATGCCAAGTGTTCTCACTGATAATAAAGCAGATACTTTCTTGATAGGGTTGTCATGAGGATTAATAATTTAATTGCGACAGAGTGCTCTGATATTCTTAGATGAAAAGTACCATATAACTTTGAAGAGGAATATTATCAAATAGCTTCTGCTTTGGTTTCTGAAAGGGCACTGCAAAATAAGGCAGTGCTGATCTGCACATGCCTATCTACATTTCTCTCCCCACTTTTAGAATAGCAGGAATTTAGGGATGCGGTTCAGAAACAAGGCCTATAACAAAATAATTAGGAATTTCTGATTCTTGTTCCCTAGTAGGCGCATGGAGTTATTTTAGGATTTCTTCAAAGTTGTCAGCAAATAGTATAACTGGGAATTAACTAGTGCAAACACTTTTCTTTTGCTGGGAACAAAATATAACTGCCCACGTGACTGTGTCATTTCCATACTCCAACCACACTGGCTTCCTTACTTTTCTTTCTACCTGCTAAGCTCTCTTAAAAGTTTTATTTAATGTTTATTCTGTTTTTGAGAAAAAGAGAGAAGAGAGGTAGAGAGAGTGAGCACAAGCAGGGGAGGGGCAGAGAGAGAGGGAGACACAGAGTTCAAAGCACGCTCCAGGCTCTGAGCTGTCAGCACAGAGCCTGATGCAGGACTTGGTCTCATGACATGTAAGATCATGATGTGAGCTGAAGTTGGATGCTCAGCAGACTGAGCCACCCAGACACCCCTTGCTCAGCTCTTTTAATGTGGTTTTTGACTTTTGCATTGTTATTTCTAGCTTTTCAGAGGGCTGAGCATGGTCACTTTTGTCCTTCCAAAGCTCAGATCATGCTCCCTCCTCAGGGAGGACTCGCAAGACTCCCCCTTGTCCCTGGATCCACTCCTTTCTGTTCCACCAACTTTTCTGATTGTCATTAGTACTTACTGGTGGGAACCAGTGTATCTTTTTACTGACCTGCTTCAAGATGTACTGTTTCCTTCCACTAAACCATTAAATGTGTGACGGTAGATTTTATTTATATATTCTCTCCTCTTTGCCAGTGTCTAGCACATAATGATTTTTCAGTGGAGGTTGTTGAATAAATTTTTTTTGTCTTGAACAAAATTATCTAACAGGTCATCAGTAAATGAGGTTAACTTTGTGTATAATAGACGCTTGGAGTGAAAACTGAAATTTCCTCTTAGCAAATTTCTATAAAATCTTGAATATCAAAATAGACATAAGAATAATAGATGATGCAGAATCCAATAATGCAAGGCTTAAAATCCCTAGCCCAACCTAAAGGATTATAGTATTGACATTTTCTTTTTTCTGTGCTTGATTTTGTGATTCTATACTTTGGGACTTTTAGGCTTTGAGAAATGCAAGATCAGAGGTCTGCAAACTAAGCCTATATCCAACTGCCTGTTTATGTGAATAAAGTTTTATTGGAACACAGTCATGTTCATTCTTCCTGTATTTTCTGTATCTGGTTTTCAGAACTGAGCCAGCAAAGCCAAAAATACTTACCTTTCCAGAAAAGTGCTCACCCTTTTCTTAGAGTATTATTTTCCTACCTCTTTTGTTATTAAATTGCATTTGACACATAATGTGTAAATTAAAAGGCACATATTTGGTACATTTATATGTTATATGATTGCCATTGTAGTGATAATTTTACCAACTCTTCGAGAGCTGGAAAAATTGCAATGACTTTGAAGTATGTACATTGATCCAAGGAATTGTTAGTGGCAAGTTCTGTTCTACGGAGTTTTGTGCTGTAATCTCCTACTCTTTTAAGAACAAGGAGGTAAACAAACATAGGGGGGAAAAATAGCAAGCCAGAAAAACCTTAAAATATCCTCAGGCAAAACTTGGGAGAGTTTCATTCCAAAAGGAGCTTTGTTGGAATGAATGAAATGCTGATATTGTTTGTGCTTTCCTGCCAACTCTTATTTATAGGATGGAGGCTATTTTGTTGGCGTGCACATTGGAGTCTCCTGTTTTAGACTGGAGGGTTTGAAGGAGAGAAGGGGAAAGATTGGCTCGCTTTTAACCACAAAGCGAGTTGTTATTATAAGAAACATGATTGTCATCGTGTGTCTACTGTGGAAGCCATGGATTGTGTTAGATGCCTCCACGGTCAGTGTATTATTCTTGCAGCGACCTCCACGGCAGAAGCTGGTAGCTGTTTTACAGATAACTGGTCCAGGGCTCAGAGGACTGCAGTAACTTGCTCAGGGTCCCCTAGGTGATCACAGGTGGCCGAGAATTGGAATTCATGTCTATTTGCTCTTCCCTGGGAGCGCAGCAGTTAGAGAAGCAGGGGCTGCACTTTAAATATGGGGAAGGCGTGTTGTACTCTTTCATGTACTTCAAATATACACGACTTTGTCAGTTATGCTTCCGTAGGCAGGGTGGGAAACATTCACATACATCCTCACTGGAAAGGCAGATCTCTTCCTCCACGGAAAATGTCAAACCTCACATCCACCCTTGAGACGGAGCCCAGGCTGGGGGCTGTGCAGGGGCCAGCAGGCCACTGACTGAGCTGCTTTTCCCAGGAAGCACCTTTCCTTGGTTGACTCCCAGATCTTTCCTTGGGGAGGGGCGAGGTGGGCTGCCTTGACAGACGTGGGGAAAGAACCAGAAGAAAGTGCTCTCTCCAGCACTTACCTGTTAATTTGAAATGCCTTCAGTGAAGTCAGCTCCCTGCAAGTTTTTAAAGTGAAAACACTTTCCTTTGCATTTTCTTTGCAAAGACAGCTTTTGAGAAAAAGTCTCCTTTTAAACATTCCATGACTTTGGTCAAAGAGCCAGGAACCTGGTATTAAAGATTGCAGCGCTGTCAGAAGCTTCCACCAATGGGAGGGCTCCTGTCACTCACACTGGGGCTTGCTCAAGATTTCTCGTGTTCCCTGCTTGCACCCTGACAGCTCCCAAGTCTCAGGGGATGAGAGAATCTTTCTTTACCTTTTTATTTTGTCTCCAAAGTGTGTATATTTATGGGGAGGCTACCTTGTGGGTGTGGGGGGATGGGGAGAAGGTTGGCTGAGAATAGGTTCAACGCCGAACAGTTTTGGTGCCTTTTTTGTTACTCTTGACAAAATTTTAAATAAAAATGTTGGCCATTTGTTCAGCCTTCCCCCTCTCTGGCTAATATTTAAAAGCATTCAATTAAGATTTCCTAATGTGTCCAATGAGTTAAAACTGTCCAATGGTATTAGAAAAATATTACGTATATAAATAAAATACGTCAAAGCATTAAAAAGCTATTACACACACTGAACATAAAATGGCAGAATAATGATGGATCCCGCCATGCAGGAAACATATTCAAAAATATTATCTTCCTGGTAATGAAATGCCATCCGTTTCATTTTAAGCTAAATACGTTAGACATATCAGTGGAGTCTGTGCTGACACAGCAGTGAGTTGAAATTGAAAATCTGAAATTATATATATGATTGGACACAGTGTTAAAGTAATTTATAGGAAAAACCACGAATGTGCTGGGTCTGCACCTTCTGGTGAACTCATTTTATAGAATCAGATAGAGGAAAACTCTACCATTTCTAATGTGCAGTTAGAATGGCAGCCCGCCAGGGCCCCAATATATTCAGTATGAAAAGGGAGAAGAAAGGCAGACGGAGACGGGGGTGGGCGGGGATGGGGGTCCGGGAGCAGCCAGGAAAGGGGGGTGATGGGTTGGGGCGGGGGGGAAGAGCCAGGGGAAGAAGCAGGACCTTGGAGGCTTGCTTCAAATTACAGCAATTCTGCATAAGCCATCAAGAAAACGGCATTTGCTTTCATTGCTCTGCCCTAATGGCATATACGGCGACTCTGGGAACTGTATTAGCTGTCAGGGCAAGTGGAGATAATAGGAGAACCTGTGCAGGGACAGTTTCAGCGAGGCTGCGGCTGGGTGGCACCACTCGCTGAGGTGATAGCCAAGCCCTCGGTGGAGATCATCTGACCCCACAAGTTCAGGGGAATCCGGAGTACTGACAAGAAAGGAGGCGATGGATGCCACTCACAGACCCACTCAAATCGTCTGTCAGTCTGGCCTGCCTGCCTGCCTCCCTCCCTCCCTCTCCCCCTGACCCACTTTCTTCTGTATGTTTTTCAATGTTGTGCATGTTTGGCCACAAAGTGCAGTGGGAAGTGGGGTAAGCGGGAGATGAGGAGGAAAACAAGACTGCGCTTTTGTGTGGAGATGTGTGACGAATTGGTACCCTGATGTGCTTTTCGTCTTTCATTTATATCCATAATCCTGCTTGAAATGTGGATTATTTATTCATCCTGGGCTGGTCCCCTCCTGGAGCAGCAGGGAGCCACCGCTATGCATGTTCATTTGGTGGCTGCACCGGCTGAGGCAGAGGTGGTCTGGCGTCCCCAGAAGTGTCCTTTCTAAACCTTCTTGCCTTTTCAAAGAAAAGAAAGGAAAGTTTGCACATAAAAGAAAGACAGACAGAAGGATGGCTATTTTTCATCCTCCAGCAGACAGCCTGCTCTAAAGCAGGAAATGCAGAATGGAGGCAGTGTTGATGCCCTCAAGTGAGAAAGTGCCGCCACACCCTCTGGGTTTCCTACTGTCCCCTCGCACCAAATAGCCTAGCCTCACATAACTAGAAGAGTAAAACAAGATCTAGAATGGATGTGGAATTTTTCTTCCTAAGTACTTATGGTGTTTCCTATTTATCTTTAAAACACCAGTTGCTGGGTATTGGGGATTTACACTGTGGCAGACCCTGGGCTCAGAAGTATGATCTCACAGCCTCCTGACCTAGAGGCTGCTGTGCCTCCCATTTTGGTATATAGAGGCCAGGGGACCTTCTGCAAAAATACAGGGACCATGACGGCCCCAGATGACAAACTCTCAGCTCCTCATAATCTTGGTGAAGCAAACATCTTCAGCCCAGTTTCATCCTAGTCATTGTGGAGGAACGGAGAGGTTGAATGACATGCATCATGGGAGCCTTTGCTGAACCTTTTCTGAATCATCCAGCTAGCTCGGCTGCCTCCTCTAGCGCCCTGTATCTTCCTTCATGGCATGTAGTGTGGGCTGTAATTTGTGTTTCTGTGTGCTTGGTAATTGTCTGCCCTGGAAACTGAGTTCATGAGTACAGTAGACGTGTTGCTACTGTATCTCTAGGACTTAGGACAGTGACCGGCACTCAGCACGTACTCCTTCAGTGGTGGCTAGATAAATGGATGGATGAGCAGTTGTCGTTTCATTGATAATTCATAATAGACCTAGGGCTGGAAACTTCTAGGTCATCCTCTAGACTACTTGTCATTTTTCAGTTGTGCCTGTGGTTATAGTTATTCTCTCCAGAAAAGGAATCAGTGGTGGTGAAATCAGAGTGTTGAGAGATTGCAGCAAGTCCAGTGGGGTACCTAGTCTACCATTCTCCCCAGCACTGAACAGCTCTTAGCCTTTAGGTTTCTGCTTTGATACATCCTGAGATGATGCGCACTCTATCACAAGACAACCTGCTCCATTGCTTCATGGTGGTGGTTGGTAATGGCATTTTGTAGCGAGAATCAAATCTATTTCTGCAAATGCCATCACATTGGTCTTAGCTTCTCTGGAGCGCCACACACCAGGCCTTTTTACACCTATGAAGACAGGCCTTTAGATGTGTGAAGATAGCTATCATGTTTTACACTTGCTTCTCTTTTGCAGGCTACATCTACCCAGTTCTTTCAGCCTTGCTCTATGTGTTTCTGGACTTAACACCATCCTGGTCACCTTGGACAGTCAATGCGCCCTTTAAAACACTTAACACAATTAAAATCTTGGACACGATGTTCCAAATGTGATTGAATCTTTCTGTGATTATTGCTTTCTGTCACGTGAACATCCTAATGTGAGGTAGTCTTATATTAAGTAAGATTTCATAGCAGCCAGAGCAGAGTGTTGAACCGTGTTAAATTTATGACCAGGTAAAACTTACTGGTTCAGTTCACTCATTCACTCCACAAATATTTCTTGAGCCAGTACTGTGCCCTAGCCAGTGGGCAGACATTGGTAATAAGATGAATGAGGCACGATTCAGGTGGTAGCTGAGGACCTGCCAATCTATTGGATGAGGTGTACAAGTTAATAATTATTATGTTGTTTAATCATAAGATGTGTATGTTTTTTTAAACATTTTTTTTTGGAGAGAGAGCATGAGCAGGGGAGAGGGGCAGAAGGGCAGAGAATCGCCAGCAGGCTCCATAGGAACCCAACATGGGGCTCGATCCCATGATCCTGGGATCATGACCTGAGACAAAATCGTGAGTCAGATACTTAACGGACTGAACCACCCAGTAGTCCCATAAGATGCGTGTTTTAAATTGTTTTATCACTTTCATTTTATATCCTATTTGTAAGTGCTATTTTTAAAAACATGGTTTTATAACTGAGGGAATATGGCAGTTGCAATATTATAAACAAGTCTAATAGTGTCTGCCAGTCCCATTGTGATACAAGGGAAGAATGATCATCTTTGCTTGCGATGCACAAGGCTTCATGGAAGAGAAAACATGTGTTTTCAGGCCTTGATGGATGGGCCATGGTCTGCCACTCTTGTGGTGAGAAGGGAGCAGAGTAAGAGAGGAATCTGCCAAGTGAAGCAGAGAGCTGGGCAGTCCTTTCTTGTGTGAGCAGCAGGAGGAAAACCGGGCCTTACTGTTGAGAAAACCTTCCCCACAAGAAAGATGATCATGAATGTCATAAAGAAGCATATCTAATTGTTGTAAAAGTTCGCAAATGAAAAAAGAAGGAAGCTACTTGGAATTGTAAGAGGAGACATCTGGAAAGATATCATGAATTTGCATCAAGGGCAGCATTTGCAGTGTGCCTCCAAAGCGGACAGGATTTCAGAGGCGATGGGAAGAGTGTATTCCAGGGAGAGGAATCAGCACGAGCAGAGACCTAGAGGTGGGAGAGACCAGAAAAAGTGTGAACAGTTGCAAGCAGTTTGGTTTGAATGGGGCTTGGCATTTGGACAGAGAAGCGAGAAGTGGTAACTCAGAACACATGGGAAAGACCTGAGTCTCCACAATCTCTACCAAGTGTGAGTGCGTGACAGTCCGGCACGCGTGGGCTCAGATACTGCAAGTTCGATCTGGAATGCTTGGGGTGAGGGATAGGCTGATCTTGGTGTTGGTTCAATCTTGGTAGTGGTTTGTTTTAAGTAGACACAAATGGGATTGTTGATGGTTCCCTTTACCACGAGTCAAGAAACTGAGAGTGGGGTAGAGATGAGGGAGACACAGGAATTTTTTGATTTGAGCTCCATCAAGTTCTTGCCTCGTGTCACTTCTCATCTGAGGGTTTCCCTAGAGGGCCCTACTTTTGGCATGTCTTTGTTCCCGTGATTCCCAATTTCAACACAGTTTGCCCCTCATAGGTAGATAGAGTTGACTCAACTCTGTCCTTAAAATTGCCTTTGTAAACCACGGACTCTTTCATTTACTGTGGTCAGATTTACTTGTGTGGGCTTTGTACAAACATTCCATCCTGTCAAGGTCTCTTTGGATCTTGAACTTTTCATTCAGCATATCACTTATTTCCCTTAGTGCTTTGCTATTGATCATTTTATAACTGTGTTTTGCATCTTTATCCAAATCAGTGATAGCAAGTTTCAAAAGAGACAGAATCAAGGAAAGAACTCTGTAGCACTCAACCAGAGATGTGGCCGGAGCTTGGCGCTGTCAGGGGGGATGAGTGTGTGAGTGTTCTCATCCACCACAACATTACCATCATGGAGTCCTAAAATGTTGTACTGACATCAAGACAAGCAGTCTTGTCTTGTCTTCGAGATTCTATCAAGCAGAAAATGAGGTCCATGTGGCATAGAGCTATGGCTGAAAATTCTTCTGCAAGATAGACTCAGAAAAATTCACTGTAATCAAGCTTCTCACGCTGCCATCCATATGAATTCCTTTCTCTGAAGTATCACCAGCCTCAGTTACCCATTTTCTGTAGCTGAACTTTGATGAAACACGCCCACTGGCCCTTTGCTGTCTAGAAAGTCATCCCACATTGCAGGAGACAGAAGGGAAGTTCCTTACTGGGAAGGCAGAATCTAATTTCCATTTCAGCCCTGCTTTTCCTTAAGTCATGAACACCAGTTCTCCATGGGTCATGGACTAAATTGTATCCTCTCCCACCCAGAAATTCACATATTGAAGCCCTCGCTCTCAGAGTGACTGTATTTGGAAATAGGTCTTTTGAGAAGATAATTTAAGGTTAAATAAGGTTGTATGGATGGAGCTCTAGTCCAATAGCACTGGTGTCTTTATAGGAAGAGGAAGAGACACCAGAGAAAGAACCCACTTCATGTACATGGAGTAGAGAGCACAAGAGGACACAGCAAGAAGTTGCAAGCCAATGAGAGAGGCCCCAGGAGAAACTAAACCCATTGATACCTTGATCTTACACTTGTAGACTCCAGCACTGTGAAAAAATGTCTGTTTCAGTCACCCAGTCTGTGGTATTTTGTTGTGGTAATCCTAACCAACTAAGGCACATATTACTATTTAATGTGAAATACAACCCCCCCCCAACTAATTTTGCTCTGAAAACCACTTTGGGGGTGTGCCTGGATGGCTCAATCTGACTCTTGATTTTTGTTCAGGTCATGATCTCATGGTTTGTGAGTTTGAGCTTCATGACAGGCTCTGGGCTGACTGTGTGGAGCCTGCTAGTGATTCTCTCTCTCCTTCTGTCTCTTCTTCTCTCTCTCTCTCTCTCACTCTCTCTCCTTTCTCTTTCTTTCTCTCTCTCTCTCCCTTTCAAAATACATGAACAATTAACCACTTTTGGGGGAGAAGTGTTGTCATATTAAGTATACTGTTTAAGACATTTTTACTGCAAATATATTAAAAGCTGAAAAAGACAACTTTAAAATTATTCATATGTAACTTTTCTGCAGTTGTGCACACTCCTATGCATGCTTCGTATTTGGGGATACTTTGATTCAGAGAAGTGGAGTGTTAAACTGCCTCTCATTTTTTTTAACATCTAATATTTCATTGTGGCTTTAATTACAGTGATTTTCTTCCTAGTTAGCAATCACCAACCAGGCAGAAAGATCATTAAAAGTGGTTGAATATCTTGGTAGATTTGCATCTTATAAATCACCTCAGGACGATTACCATGTTCTTTCCTAAATGACAGAGTCTATGAGAAGATGCGTATGTAGAAGGAAATAGTATTCAGTCCTGGTTTCCAGAAACACATTAAAATTTTTTTAATGTTTTTAAAAAAATTCATTAGAGAGGGAGAGAGAATGAGAGAGAGAGAGAGAGATTGGGGGAGGCAGGGAGAGATGGAGACACGGAATCTGAAGCAGGCTCCAGGCTCTGAGCTGTCAGCACAGAGCCCAACATGGGGCTTGGACCCACGAACCGTGAGATCATGACCTGAGCCAAAGTTGGATGCTTAACCAACTGAGCCACCCAGCTGACCCCCCCCCAAAAAACCCCACAGTTTTGTCTGAAGTTTGTTTTTGAGAGAACTCCATTGCTTTGCTATAGTGGTCTCTGGATCTCTGTGGTTACTCTCCGGTCTTGGGCCTCTAGTTGTCTTTCTCTTTTTTAGCGGTCTCTCATCAAGGGAGAGTTGTGAGGTTAGGTCGTATAATTTTCCATGACTGCCATAACAGATTTTGAGAAACTTGGAAGCTTTAGACAATGCCCAATTATTACTGCACAGTTGAGCTAACTCACAATGGGGCCTCAGTGGGCCCTCTGCTTAGAGTCTCACAAGGCCAAACTTTTTTGGAAGCCCCAAGAATGGGTCTATTTCCAAGCGTACTCAAGTTGCTGGCTGAGTTCAGTGCCCCGTGTTTGGGGCATCGAGGTGCTGGTTTCCTTGCTGGCTTGTCCAGAGGCCATCAGAGGCTGCCTGCATCCCATGTGGCTTCTGTTGCCAGAGGGCAATGGGAGATCAGGTCTCTCTCATTCTAGAAATCGAATTTCCTTTTCTGTAACCAGTTGGAGAATACTCTTGCCTTTTAAGGTCTCACTTGGTTAAATTGGACCCACATGGATAACACAGACTCCTTAAATTCTGTTACCTGGTTACATCTTCAATGTCTCATTTGCTATGTAAAGTAACAAACTAATAGGTTCCAGGATTTAGGGTATGGACAATTTTGGGAGCCATTATTCTGCCTTCTATGATAGGTTTCTAACTTTTAAGTTTTCCCAGATTTATTCTTTATTCGGAGTCTTAGAAATGCTATTGTATGTTTTCAAAACCCTTTAAGGCCATGTAACTGATGGGAGACAGTCATTCATGTAACAAGTATACACTGGACCCCCGGTGTGTCAGACACTGTGCTACATCAGGAGATGTGGGGAACAAGTCAGAATACCTGTCCTTCGGGGACTTTCATTCTAGTAGGAGGAGACAGATTAAACAACAACAACAAAAAGGAAACGTGATTAGAATTAGTTTCAATGCTCAGAAAGAAAACAAAGAAAAAAAACTAAAAAAGTATCAGACCCACAGAGAGGACTTCAAGGTAATGTAAAGTTGTCTTTGAGGAGGTGACTTTCCAGCAAAGATGAAAAATAGGAGTGGGGCCCATGGGTGGCTCAGTTGGTTAAGTAACCTACTCTTGGTTTCAGCCCAGGTCATGATCTCATGGTGTGCAAGTTTGAGCCCCATGTGGGGCTCTGTGCTGACAGCATGCAGCCTGCTTGGGATTCTTTCTCTCTCTCTCTGCCCCTTGCTCACTCTCTCTCTTAAAATAAATAAAATTTAACAAAGTAGGAGAAAGCTAGTTCCACTGAAGTAGGGACCAGTGTGTGGTAGGAAGAGGGAAGGGCATTTGCAAATAACACACGCTTCCTTGTCTTCAGTCACCCAATTGTATATATTAGTTACTGTTGTTCATCTTGTTTTTCAAAGCAGACACTAACAGATTTAGGTCCAAGTTATTTGGGAGGCGATCCCAGGAGGTACTGTGAGGGAATGAGCAAGGAAGTGAAGAAGCAAACACGACCTTAGCAGATGATTGCTATGGGCAGCCTCACTCTGAAGACAGGCTAGTGCAGTTGGTTTTGGTGGAGCCCAAGCATTACAGAAAAAAGTTTGAGTATGATAAAACTAAACTTTTATTTGTTTAATCCACAAAAAGCCAGGCAATTTTGCTCCTTGAAGTGGAATACATTTCTAGCTGATACAATTCTGTGTATATGTGAGCATGCAAGCAACTAGCAATGTCAAATAAATATGGCAACAGAGGGGTGTGCCCACTTTTTGGCAAGGCCATCCTGTCCACGCCCTTTGCTCTCCTGGCCTGCGGTCTTTCCCTTCCAGTCTGTGCCCTATACAGGCTCAGAGGGACCATTTTTTTAACATGCAGACCTGACTCTGTCCATGCTGTCTGATTTTATCATAACTGGGATACCTCCTCTTTATTTGGTCAACTCCTGCTCATCATCAGTCTATTTTTAGTGGATTTTCCTTTTCTAAGGAAGCCTTTTCTAAGACTACAGTATATAACAGACAACTGAGCTCCTCCTGGGCTCCAAAACTTAGAGCATCAGTCATTTAAAATAATGTTTTTAAAATGTTTATTTGTTTTTGAGAGAGAGAGACAGGCAGAATGTGAGAAGGGAAAAGGGCAGAGAGAGAGAGCGGGACACACAGAATCTGAAGCAGGTTCTAGGCTCTGAGCTGTCAGCACAGAGCCCAATGTGGGGCTTGAGCCCACAAACTTGCGAGATCATGACCTGAGCCGAAGTCAGACACATCACCGACTGAGCCACCCAGGCGCCCCACATCTGTCATTTTTAAAAGCTGGCCAGGTGATTCTGACATGTAGCCACAACTCAGAACCCAGTGTGTTCAAAGGACAGCTGGAGGTGACCAGCAGAGGGAAGGGGTCCATGCAGCATCACATGAGATTGTAGAATAAGAAAAAGTAGGAGATCAAAGAGAAGGTGAGGCAACATCCTAACAGGAAGAGGAAGAGCAAAGGGTAAAGAGGCTTACTTTTCTGAGCACAATGCTGATGCTTCTTAAGAGATCCTGGAAAATGACAACACTGGAGCAACAGAGAAGACTGTCGTTCCGAGAGGGAAAGGGAGCATGAACTAGGCAAATTCGTCATCTACACAAGACATGAAGCATAAAAAGAAAAACATTAAAACAGGTTGCTTCTGGGGGAAACTTTGCTTAACTGAGGATCGAGGGCCACATAACATGAATTACTTAGAATTAAAAAAATCGAGGACCAATTTGGGAATAATTGCGAAGGGAAATGGCACACGCTATGGCCAGGATTCTCTGGTGACATTTCCAGGCAGAGGACATCACTGCTTGCTAATGTCCATGTGCTCCTCATTTCACTGTCCTTTTGTGTCAGCCTCTTTATGAAAACCCCCTGGCTCTGTCTTTCCCATCTGGGATGGAGATCCTGGAACCTCCATTTGTCTAGACCCCTGCGTGACCTTGTAGAACTGACCTCCACCCCCAACTTGCCCTGAGTGAGAATCACTTGTTGCATTAAACCGCTGAGGTTCAGGTGTTAACTTGTTAATACAGACAGCTCAGCTGATCCTGAACAACCCAGTTTCTTGTAAGAGAGAAGAAAAATCATGTTGGAAGAGAGCAATATGGTTTGATGAAATGGGATTGATTTCGAACAGCTTCTCCAAATAAGATCTCTTGCAAAAATCAAATAATTTTAGTACTGGAACACAGTTGTTAAAAGGAATTATGATAAAAGAGACAGACACTTTAGATGGCTTTTTGGACACCCATTTTGATCTCCCTGCAAAGAGGAAGGAGATATTAAATTGTGTCCTGTAGTAATTCACGTGTGAGCTGTAAACTCAAGTGTTTGTAGGATCCTTGAAACAATCACTTAATACATTCAGTGGGTGCTTCCTGTGTGTAGATCAATGAAGTGGGCACTATGGGAAGATGTAAAACCATTATGAAGTATAAATTATCCCTAGCCTTGAGTATTTGTCAGTGCAGAGGGGCAGAACTCACACTAGCAAATCAGATTAGGATGTAGGCGGTGGAGGGGAAGTAACTGGGAAAGCTTACTTGATGTGAGTTTTAAGTCTGATTTCAAATGTCAGAGGGCACAGAGGCTCAGAGGAAAATGGTACACATGGAAAAGGGTTGGCATTACGAATAAACAACATTGGGGACTTTTGAAAAGGTTTACAAGTCAAGGCCTGTGGTCTATACACTTTATGGAAACCATCATTTTCCAGGATTACATTTGGCAACAAAACTTGTCACCAGATTTTTAAGGTGGAAAGAAAATACCCATATTCTTTATCAAGTTAATACAAACTTAATACTAAGGAAGATCTACGAGATCTCTAACTCACTATGTGAAAATGGACTTCATATGTTGAAGCGATGCCTTCTTTGGAAGTTACAATGGAATTATAAATTACTTGATAATGTTTATTTCCCCTTTTTTTGGTTTGTATTTTTTGATCGACACAGAATTCTCAAAATTAATTCATTTTAGTGTAATTGATACCTTTTTCATACCACTGTAAAGCCTTAAGAAACATTGTTTTACTCCTCTACCCAAAATGTGACTATAAAATGGGGAGATGGTATGGCAGTGATTCTAAATTAATCCTTATCCAGCTGATGGCCACCAAGTGAAGCACCCTTTACTTCCTAATAGCACTTGTTTTGCAGAATTCCTTTTACTAGGTAGTTAGGAAAAAGACTAGATGATTAAAAGTGTGCATTTTTAGTGGTAGCAATATATTAGTATATTTAATGTTATTTCTTTAAGAGTATAACTGCAATACAATCTAAGTTTATTTTGGGAGTGTTTGCTGTATCATTGGATTTAATGAAATGTTTAGAGGTGCAGTAGGCATGACTTTGAGTAGATAATGAAAGAAAATGCAAAATGCTTATTGATTTATGATGTGGTTTCATCGTAGCTTGGGCAAACCATGCAGTATTTAATACATAGTAGCAGAATATTTACTATTGAAGCTTGAAAAGATGTGAGTTCTTTGTGTGCAACCTTTCATTTATGCATGTGAGAGGGTTTTCTTTTTTTTAATATTTTTACATTGTAGTACTTGTTTTGCTTGTTGGTGGTGTTTGCTTGTTTAATACATTCCGTCAAGGACAGAAATTACATGATGGTTTTTTTTTTGTTTTTTGTTTTTTTTCCCCCTAGGAAGTGTGTCTTGGGTTTTTCCCTTATTATTTTCCTTACTTTTTTTTTTCCTCTTTTTTTGGTGGTGGGGGTGGTTATGTTTAAATGAAGTTGATTTTACAACACCAAAGACTTAATCATCCATTTCCTATATAAAAGGTAGCTACTTTTTTGCATGGACCTCAAGC
>NC_043712.1:71502321-71562083 GCF_006229205.1 Suricata suricatta | reverse complement strand
TATAAGTCTAATTACATGAAATAGAAGTTGGGGTTCTGATTTTTTACTTTGCTTTTCTGTTTGGAGTGTCATTGTAACTACTGTATTGTAAATGATGGAAAATAATTGCACATGTTAAAAAATAGTGTTATATTCTAAAAAAATAAATAAAGTTACAAAAAAAAAGTATATCTAGATTCTGCTGTTGTTTTTAAGGGACTTCAAATGTAGTGTTGATCAAGAGTATTCCTTAAAATTTATAGTTGGAGCATGTATTTGTTAATAATGTCAGGCTAATTAAACCTCCAAAATAAACACACAAAGACAAAGTGTATAAAAGCCAGAACCTCATTTTAGGGGCACCTGAGTGGCTCAGTTGGTTAAGTGTCTGACTCTTGATTCGGACTCAGGTCATGATCTCACAGTTTGATCTCACAAACTGTGACAACGTGGGGCCTGCTTGGGATTCTCTCTCTCCCTCTCTCTCTCTCTCTCTCTCTCTGTCTCGTTCTCTCTCTTTCTGCCTCACCCTCGCTTGTGTGGGCTCTCACTCTCTCAAAGTAAATAAATAAACTTAAAAAAAGAACCCTCATTTAAATTGTATTTTATTTTATGAAGCTACCATCATTTACACTAAGTATAAAAACTCTCATTCAGTATAAAAACCAGTATAGTAAAGAATATACTGGAACCATCTCTTCTAAAATATACATATGTTTGTGTATATGCATTGACTTTTACATATTTTGCACACATTCACAGGCTGACAAGTGCATAAAGAAATAGAAAACCACCAAAATATTGATAGTAGTTATTTAGTGGGGGGTAGGGAACTGTCATATTTATATACATATATAAATACATTTTTCCTTCTCTCTATGCTTCAGGATTTTATAATCTCTATAATGAACAGGAATACTTTTTAAAAAGTTAATTATCCTAGAATCTTGGGAATAAGAAGGGAGTTTGGAGGCATCCATTTCAATCTGGGCAAATCTATTGATAGAAAGTATCAAAGCCTGGATATTTGCTTTTCAAATTTCTGACATGGCTCTTCCCTAGGGGCTGTTTTGTGTAAGGAGGGATGATGTGAACATCTGGAAATAAGATGAACTTCGCAGCATGCTGTATGGGGCATGCCTTTTTGCTTTAAATAATTTATATCAGCTCCAGAAGGAACTTTGTTCTGAGGAGTATTATTGGGAAGAGCGTTTCCAATAACAAATAAAAAAATTATGGACATACAATGATTAAATTAAAAAAAACACTCCACATTATATTTAAATTACATTATGTATTTATTCTAAAGTGGTTAAATATCAAGCCAACCCATATTGTTAGATTTCCTTGCTCATTAAAACCCAGAAAAACAAACAAAAAATGTATTAATTAACTAGATAGTGAAATCCTTTCACAATGCATTTGTATAAAAAACTATCATGATGTATACTTTAAATATTTTGCAATTTTGTCCAGTATGCTTCAAAAATGCTATAAAAACATAGCAGAACATCAGAATAAGCAATGATTTGCTTTGATGGAAAATAGATTCTAAACGTGTGTGTGTGTTTCTGTATTATTTCTTAATTGCCCTCTATCTTTTTCTTTTAGGGAAAATAAAAGTAAGGCTACTATTTTGTTTTTAAAAAAAGTTAATTATTATTCCCTCTGTATTCTTTTGTAAATACATAGCATCAAAGGCAGCTTTTAAGAGCAGAAATCCATAATCTGATCACCGCAATGCCATTATTGTAATTGTTATACTGCTGCTTCCCATTTGCCATCAGACTGCATATATCCTTGACACGAGTGCCATAAAATTGTATCTGTAAAATTTGGAATAAGTTATATATTCATACAACACAAAGTTCAAAAGATAAGTTTTATAGTAAAAGTATAATTTTTTACATAATTGGAATATTCTATATCTTAATATAAGACTGCCTCATTCTTTTTCTTTTAATTTTTTTGAAGTTTATTTATTTTTGAGAGAGACAGTGGGGGAGGGGCAGAGAGAAATGCGCGCGTGTGCACACACACCCCCACACACCCACACACGCACACACCCACACACAATCTGAAGCAGGCTCCAGGCTCTGAACTGTCAGCACAGAAGCCAATGCAAAGCTGGAACCCACGGACTGCAAGATCAGGACCTGAGCCGAAGAGGGAAGCTTAACCGACTGAGCCACCCAGGCACCCCCCCCCCCCGCCCCCATTCTGTTTAGTGGCAACGTTGTGTTATCAAATTTCCTCTTGGTTGGTATTTGGGTTGTTTCTAAATTTTGTTATGCTACAGTGAATAGTATATATATTATTTTGCATACTTGTGACTGTAGCTGTAGTAAAATTTCTTAGATATGGAATTTCTGGGTCTCAACATGTATTTTAAGAATTCTGGTAGATACTGCAAAATTGTACTCCGTTGGGGCTGTGTCACGGAGACTGTGCTATCTTACAAGGAATGTGTGAAGGATTCAGTTTCCCCACACTCTTAATGAAATTTTGTATTATCAAACTGATCTGTGACTTTTGAGAGGTTAAAGGTTATACCTGTTTTTATGTGCATTTATATTTTTAGGAATGAAGTTTGGCATCTTATAATTTTTTAAGAAGATTATTATTTTGAGAAGAATATGCTGCATGAATGGGGGAAGGGCAGAGAGAGAGGGAGAGAGACTTCCAAGTGGGCTCTGCATTGTCAGCACAGAGCCCAACGTGGGGCTTGATCTCACAGATTTGAGATCATGATCTGAGCCAAAATCAAGAGGTGTTTTATTTTATTTTTTAATTTTTTAAAAATGTTTTACTTATCTCAGAGAGAGAGAGAGAGACACCCAGGCTCTGAGCTACGTGTTAGCCCAGAGCCCGATGCAGGGATCAAACCCATGAACCATGAGATCATGACCTGAGCAGAGAGAAGCCAGACACTCAATGGACTGAGCCACCCAGGCTCCCTGCTTCTCATACTTTTAAAGGGTGTTGTTATTTCCCTTTCTGTGAGAATTATTATCTGTCACATTTCCCCCATTTTAAAAAAATTGAGTTGCCTTTATTTTATAGGTTTTAGGAACATTTTAAGTCAGGCACATCTATATATCCCTTTTATATTTATATTTATATTTTTATTTATTTTTAATTATTTTTAAAGTAGGATTCACATCTAGTGGAGAGCTCACATCTAGTGGAGAGCCCATTTTTGGGTGAACTCATGACCCTCAGATCAAGAGTCTGGCACTTAACCAACTGACCAACTGAGCTACCCAGGCAGCCCCCCCAATTTTACCGTTTTGAAAATGACTTTTTGCCCACTGTTTAGAATGTTCTGTTTTATATTTCCTAATATATCAGCATTATTTCTTTATGATCATCTAGGTTTTGTATCATATGTAAAAAGATTTCCAAGGGCACCTGGCTGGCTCACTTAAGCTACTGACTCTCGATTTTAGCTCAGGTCACAATGTCACAGTTTGCTTTATGAACTCCAATCCCGTGATGGGCTCTAAGCTGACAGTGTGGAGCCTCCTTGAGATTCTCACTCTTTCCCTCTCTCTCTCTGCCCTGCCCCCACCCTTACTCGCTTTCTCTCTCTCTCTCTTAGAATAAATAATTAAACTTAAAAATAAGATCTCTTCCAATAAGATTTAAAAAATATTTAATATGGTTTTATTTAATTTTCTTTATTTGTAACATGGACAATCCTGGAACTGATTTTGGGGTAAGGCAGGAGGAAACAGTCTTACTTTTCTTCCAGCTGGCTAATTAATTATCAAGTATTGTTGAATAATCACCTTTTGAAATTAAAATGCATTTCAGAAGTTTTTCTTCTTTCCCCTACTGATTCATAATTCTATCTTTATCGTGTAAAATTTTACCATAAGAAAAAAAATGAGATAAAACTTTGAGAAAATACAAAGTAAACATTTTTAGTTTAGTTTTTAGAAGAATCATTTTAAGAATTATAAGTTAATTTTTCAAACAATGTACATCATTTTTAAGGTAAGGTGAATTGATACACAATCTTAAACTGAATAGAAATTATAATCAAGGAACATTCTTATCGGGCTTTTTTGAAGTGCTGGTCTGCTGACTGGCTAGCTACCTAAGGATCGTTTGGGGAACTGAAAAACAGGGTGAGGGAATTCTAGTGAGAGGGTAGGCTGCAGGCATCTGCAGAGTTTCAAACTGTCCCTGGATGATTTTGATATTACAGACAGATTTAGAAACCATTGGTTCACATAGTCACAGAATCTTATTTATTCTATTTCTGCTATGCCTACTATATATAAAGTTCAGGAATTTCTTTAGAAAAAAATATCAAATTCATATAATTTACAACTCCAGTATGCATATGGTCTAGTGTCCTTTCCTCAAAAGCACAAGGCCTGACCAACTCTTCTGTCCTCTGAAAAGCATATTTGGCAGCGTGCCTCAGCAGGTGTTTTTATTCCCTATTGTCTTATGCTCTGTGTTCATGTTGACTGTTCTGGGCTTATGTCCAGCCCTCTCGAACAACTCGTTTCTCCTCCTCAGCCCCTTTCTTGGGCAGTAGCCAAGAGAAAAACCCGGCTCAGCTTTTCCCTTTTCCCCCAGGAACCTAAACGAGAACAAGTATTAAACCAGAAAATAATTTTTACTATAAATTTTTTATGTCATTATTTTACTTTGAGAGAGGCAGAGAGCATGAGGGAGGGAGACACACACACACACACACACACACACACACACACACACACACAGAAACTGAAGTAGGCTTCAGTCAGCACAGAGCCCGACGCGAGGCTTGAACCCACAGACCGTGAGATCATGACCTGAGTCAAAATCGGACGCTTAACTGCCTAAGCCACCCAGGCACCCCATTAATTTTTACTATAAAAGTTTATTAATTACATATGTCCCTCATGTTGAAATAATTTAGTTAATCAGTATTTCTACTGGATGAGACTAATTTTTATATCACAACAAGGCATATAACCTAATGAGAATTTCTTCCACTGTGTTAAGAGGAGGCTTTCATAAGATCACTGTAGCTGATCTGTCCACCCTTTATCTTCAAGTTGCCCCATCCACCTCACATCTTTTGTCTTCCAAGTGTCCTTCACTCTTCTGTTTCCAGAGCATGTCAGGCTTGCATTCCTTTGTGCCTTTGAATTTGCTCTTCTTTCTGCCTAATATACTGTTTTTAGCCCCCACTTTGATCCTGATGAAATAACTATCTGAAAATGATAAGCCTGTAGTAATATTGACTTTATTTTACAGTGCTTACTTGTTTGTTTATCTTATCTGCTAGTCTATGAGTGGGCTTTGCTTTGGCACTTGGCAAGAGTATCACTTACTGAAACATGCGGTAGAAATCAGACCTCTAGGACCAGCTGATCTACATCCAAAACTAAAGTACATTTCACTTAATGGTGGAGAAGCCTGTTAGACTCCACGTGTGTGTGTGTGTGTGTGTGTGTGTGTGTGTGTGAAAACCTATGCTCTTCCATACACACAAACTAATAAATTGACTAAAAGTAGTCCATAGGCTGATGATATCCCTAGAATGCCAGTAAGAAATGAATGTAGTATTTTTCAATAAACCAGGCTACCAGAAAAAAATATATCTACTTAAGATGAACTTACCCTAAAAATATTTAAAAACAATCTATCATGAGTTAGGATGAGCAGACAAAAGATAGTTTGCAGTTCAGATTTTGTGATAAAATGATATTTTGAAGCTATATAATTAGTGTGTTTTAGATGGCTAACAAAGAAAAAAGACCAAGAAACGTAAGAAAAAACAAGCAAAATTATGCTAAGGCAGGTTTGAGAAAAAATAAAACTGAACTTCTAGAAATGAAAAAAAATTTGACATTAAAATGCATTTCAGAAGTTAAATATCCAATTAGATACAACTGAAGAGAAAATTGTAAACTAGAAGACAGCTATAAAAAAATATCCAGTGAGTATGAGAGAGAGGTGAGAGAAATGAGGACAGAATTATATATGCTATGTTCTCTTGATAAATGAATTTGAGAAGATACTAGATTGGAGAAAACTAGATTGGTTAATTTTTATTTTACTTATTTTTTACTTGATTTCCAAAGGGCCAGCTGCTCAGTGGTAGTGATTTTTTAAGTTGCCTAGTTATTCATTAACTTTTACTATTGGACATGGAGGTATTGAGAGGCTTCCCATGGAAACTTGGGGGTACAGACATAGACCCCAGATTCCAATGGTGTGGAGGCAATCAGCCTTTCCTTTGATTATTAGAATTAGTCATCACTGAGAGTACACAAACCTCATTCTTTGAAGGGATGCTTTTTGAGACCATTCTTTTTTTAATGATAAAAGGTTGTGTATATTCAGCACTTACTATGTGCCAAGCAATATGTGATGTTCTTTCAACCCGTTTTATTGAAAACTGTAATTTTTAATTCCAATATGTTTAACATACAGTGTAATATTTGTTTTGCGTGTACAATATAGTGAGTCAACAGTTCCATACATTACCCAGTGCTCATCATGATAAGTGAACTTTTTAATCTGCATCACCTATTTTACCCATTTTTCACCCACTTCCCCGCTGGTAACCATCAGTTTGCTCTCTGTGGTTAAGGGTCTGTTTCTTGGTATTTCTCTCTCTCTCTTTCTCCCCTTTGCTCACTTGTTTTGTTTCTTAAATTACACATGTGAGTGAAATCATATGGTATTTGTCTTTCCTTTACTGACTGACTTTGCTTTGCATTATACTCTCTGGCTCCATTCATGTCATTGTAAATGGCAAGATTTCATTCTTTTTATGGCTGAATCATATTTCATGGTATATAGTCACCACATCTTCTCTATCTATTCACCAGTTGATAGATACTTGGGCTGTGTCTATATCTTGGCTATTGTAAATAATACCGCTAAAATATAGGGGTGAGTCTATCCCTTTGAATTAGTGTTTTTATATTTTTTAGGTAAATACCCAGTTGTGAAATTACTGGATTGGAGGGTAATTCTATTTTTAATGTTTTGAGGAATTTCCATACTGTTTTCCAGAGTGGTTGCACCAGTTGGCATTCACACCAACAGTGCAAGAGAGTTCCTTTTTCTCCACATCGTCGACAACACTTGTTGCTTCTTGTGTTGTTGAATTTAGCCATTATGACAAGTGTGAGGTGATATCCCATTGTGGTTTTGATTTGCATTTCCCTGATGATGAGTGACATGGAGCATTTTTTCATGTGTCTGTTGGCCATCTGGATGTCTTCTCCAGAGAAATGTTTGTTCATATCTTCTGCCCACATTTAATTGGATTATTTGGGTATTGAGTTGTATAGTCTCTATTTTGGATTCTAGCCAAAATATGAGAGCAGAAATAAATAATATAGAAACTAAAAAAACCCAATAGAGCAAATCAATGAAAGCAGGAACTGGTTCTTTGAAAAGATCAACAAAATTGATAAACCTCTAGCCAGACTCATAAAAAAGAGGACCCAATAAACAAAATCCTAAATGAAAGAGGAGAAATAACAACCAACAGCACAGATATACAAACAGTTGTAAGAGAAAACTTTATTATGAAATCTATATGCCAATAAATTAGACAGCCTAGAAGAAATGGAAAAATTCCTAGAAACATATAACCTACCAAAGCTGAAGCAGGAAGAAATAAAAAAAATTGAGCAGACTAGTTACCAGCAAGGAGATGATATCAATAACAAGAAAAGTGCCAATATACAAAAAGTCCAGGACCAGATGGTTTCACAGGCTAATTCTACCAAATGCTGAAAGAAGAGTTAATACATATTCTTCTCAAACTATTGCAAAAAATTGAAGGAAAACTTCCACCTTCATTCTATGAGGCCAGTATCACCTTGATACTAAAACCAGCTAAAGACACCACAAAAAAAGAGAACAACAGGCCAATATCTCTGATGAATATAGATGAAAAAAATTCTCAACAGTATATTGGCAAACTGAATCCATAGTCCATTAAGAAAATCATTCACCACAATTAAGTGGCATTTATTCCTGGGATGCAAGTATGGTTCCGTATTCACAAGTCAATCAACATGTTACCTCCCATCAATAAGAGAAAGGATAAAAACCATATGATTTTTTTCGCAGATGCAGAAAAAGCATTTGACAGAGTACAATATCCATTTACGATAAAAGCCCTCAACAAAGTAGGTTTAGAGGGAACATACCTCAACATAATAAATTCCATATATGAAAAACCCACAGTGAACATCATACTCAGGGGGCAAACTCAAAGCTTTCCCACTAGGGTCAAGAACAAGACAAGGATATTCACTCTCACCACTTTTATTCAACATGGTACAGGAAGTCCTAGCCACAATAATTAGACAGCTAGGAAATAAATGGCATCAGAATCAGTAAGGAAGAAGTGGATCTTTCACTATTTGCAGATGACCTGATACGGTATATAAAAAACCCAAAGACTCCACCAAAAAATACTAGTAGGACCGATAAATGATTAAGTCAAGTTGTAGGATATGAAATCATTGTGTAGAAATCTGTTGCATCTCTATACACCAATAATGAAGCAACAAAAGAGAAATTAAGAAAACAATCCTATTTACAGTTGCCCCCAAATAATAAGATACCTGGGAATAAGCCTAATCAAAGAGCTGTAAGTCCTGTACTGTGAAAACTGATGAAAGAAATTGAAGCTAACACAAAGAAATGGGGACATTCCATGCTTGTGGATTGGAAGAACAAATATTGTTAACATGTTTATTTTAACTGGTTTATTTTAACTAGCCAAAGCAATCTACAAATTTAAGGCAATTCCTATCAATATACCAATACCATTTTTCACAGAACTAGAACAAACCTAAAATATATATGCAACCACAAAAGACTCTGAATAGCCAAAGCAGTTGTGAAAAAGAAAAGCAAAGCTGGAGGTATCACAATCCAGACTTCAAATTATATTACAAAGCAATAGGAATTAAAAGAGCATGTGGTACTGTCACAAAAATAGGCACATAGATCAGTGGAATGCAATAGAAAACCCATAAATAAACCTTTACTCATATGATCAATTAATCATCAACAAACCAGGAAAGAATATACAATGAGAAAAAGATTTTCTCCTCAATGGATGCTGTTGGGAAAATTGGTCAGCTCCATTCAAAAATGGAAACTGGATCACTTTCTTACACTATATACAAAAATAAATTCAAAATGGATTATAGACCTAGATATGACCTGGTTTTTTGAAAAGATCAACAAAATTGATAAACCTCTAGACAGACTCATAAAAAAAGAGGACCCAATAAACAATATCATAAGTGAAAGAGGAGAAATAACAACCAATAGCACAGATATACAAACAGTTGTAAGAGAATACTTTATTATGAAGTAATATTTATTATGAAGTAAATTTGTAGATTGCTTTGGCTAGTTGAAATAAACTGGCTAGTTAAAATCCTGGAAGAGGGAAAAGGCAGAAATGTCTAACATCTGCCTGCATAACATTTCTAAATATGATTCCTGAGGCCGGGGAAATCAAAGCAAAAATAAACCCTTTGGACTACATCAAAATAAAAAGGCTTCTGTGTAGTGAAAGTAACAGTCAACAAAACTTAAAGGCAACCTATGGAATGGGAGAAGTTATTTGCAAATGACATATGTGATAAAGGGTTAACATCTGAGACCATTATTGATACTAAGTATTGCACTTAGTAGTAACTGTGGAAGGAAGAGAGACCAATAAAATATTATTCAACACAAAGCACAGAAGGACAAAACATATGAAAAACTATGATAAAGTGAAAGCACAAAGTAATTAAAATACAAATAGAGGAGCAGAAATATAATTATATGAATTTTGCCCATTTAGAGACTTTCAGATTGAGAAAGAACAAACCCTACGTATATGTTGCTTCAAAGAGAAACACCTAAAATGAGACAGGTTGTATATAAAGGAAGGGAAATGATTTGTCAGACTAATATGGACTAGAAGAAAACTGGTGTAGCTATACTTATCATGCATAGTAAGTAGAGAATTATTACATAATCATTACATCATGATAAAGGGAACAATTGTCAGGAAATTGTAACAATTCAGGTCCTCTCTAAATATTTAAAATCAGAGTCTCAGTATATAAAGTTTGGTAGAATTTATGAAGTTAGACAAAATATTAAGTCCTACAAAAAGACTTAATTACTGCTCTCTGTAGTTGATAAAGCACTCAGAAATTAATAAGGGATAGAACGATGGATTAATCCAATGGACATATGTAGAATTAAAAAAATTAGATAAATATGAAATGTAAATTATTACAGTAAAGAGTAAAGCAGGTGAATCTTTAAAAACACATGGAAGAAAGAGAAGAAAGTTATAAGATCAGTGACAATATCCAGATAATAGGGGTTCTGAAAGGAGATCAGCATTATCAACAAACAGATTTAGCAGTGTTACCAAACTGAAAGACATGAGTTTCCGAGTACAAGAGAGATGCGTTAGTACAACAGGTAAAAAGGGATCTACACCACCACCTATCACTGTGAAATTTTGGATTGCTGGCTCCAGACTGATGATCATCAAGGTTCCAGAAAGAAAAAACAAAATAAAAACAGAAAAACCAAGGTCACATGCAAAGTATCAGAAATCACAAGGACTTCTTATTTTTCAACATCACCACTAGAAGACGAAAAGCAATGGAGTAGTGTTTCAACATTCTGGGGAAAAAGCATGTCCTTCCCATAATTCTATAGTTAGCCATACTTATTTTATCTACACACATTCTTTCTCTGGAATCTTCCAGAGGATATATTTCATAAAAAGGGGAATACGCCAAAGAATGAGGCATGGGATACCAACCAGATGTTGGAGATCCCTCACAGGAGAAATGCAATGGGCATATCTGGGGCGAGGGCAAGGATAGATTCTAAGATAGTAGCTATGGATCAGGGACGCTGGGCGACCCTCCACGCTGGAGTAGGTCAGAGGACCCGGGAGGAGCTTCGTCAGGAAGATAAGACTGATGTAATACCTGACACAACTGATCATCTTAAAATGCGTCTTAGACAAGTGGTGAAGAGTTTGGCGTTAATTGTAAACTTGTAGAAAACTTAGCCGATGGAAACAAGATAGTATGGGTTAAGAACATAAAGTCTACAAAGGGAAACTAATCATAGCTTACTACATTGAGCTGTGAATAGTATTTGTATAGTTTTAGTAATGTAAACACAGAACACTTAAGTAAAAAACGTATTTAACTCTATCAGAATGGTAGAGGGAAAGGACATTACGTCTCTGTGGGAGGAGCTGGGAGTGAAAGACAGTAGAAAGATGGTAAAAGATGAAAGCTCTGAATAATTAAGAAGTCACAATGTGCAAGTGTTTTATTTAGAAATATAGAAATGGGGGCTCCTGGGTGGCTCAGTTGGTTAGGCGTCCAGCTTTGGCCCAGGTCATGATCCTGCATTTCGTGGGTTTGAAACCTGTGTTGGGCTCTGTGCTTACAGCTCGGAACCTGGAGCCTGCTTCAGATTCTGTGTCTCTCCCACTCTCTGCTCCTCCCCTGTTTGCTCTCTGTCTCTCTGTCTCCCAAAAATAAATAAACATTAATTTTTTTTTAGAAATATAGAAACAAGCACTGAAACAATCCATTAAAAGACATAAAATGCATTGCCTTTGCAGATGAGGATGTGGTGAGGGCAGGGGTCTGCTGTAGCATGACAGAAATAGAATCATTTGACTCTTTAAAATATATTCAGCTATAACTGATAAATTTAAAAACTATCTTAAAAAGAAAATCAGTGTAATTTACCCCATTAACAACTTAAAGGAGAAAAATCATATAATCAAACAATAAATACAAGACACACATTTAATTAAATTCAGCATTTACTCATGACAACCTCTCTTAGTAAACTTCCATAACCTAGTAAATGGTAATTTAAAGAATTACCGGAAGTATTATGCTTAATGGCAAGAGCAATATTTTCAAAGATGGGTATGAGACAGAGATCTCCCCTGTCACCAGCTCTCTTTAGTATATAGCACTTGGCATGACAAGACCACAAAGCATGAGAATAAAAGGAAAACACATGTATCATTATTTGAAGACAATAATAGTGCCTATCTAGAAATAGAGGAATTGGACTAATTCAATGCACATATTTGAAATAACCTAGGAATTCAGCAAGGTTGCTGGATATAATATCCATGGACAAACCACATTAGCATTTCTATACAAAAGGAACAGTTAGAGGTACGTGGGTGGCTGATTTGGATGAGTGTCTGACTCTTGATCTCAGGTCAGGCCATGATCTCAGGGTCGTGGGTTCGAGCCCCACATTGGACTCCATGCTGGTATTGCAGAGCCTGCTTGGGATTCTCACTCCTCCCACTCTCTCTGCCCTTCTTCTTCTCACTCATGCTCGCTCTCACAAAATAAAGAAATAAACTTCAACAACAAAAACAACAAAACAGTTAAAAAATGCAATCAAAATATCATACCAACATATTTTAAGGACCTCGGAATAAATGTTCAGAAAGATACCAAAGACATTTATGGACATGCTTTTTAAACTTTATTAAATAACATAAAAGGGGACCTTAATAAATGTGTGCGCCATTATTGCATGGATGACCTGATGTCATAGTGATAGCAACTGTTATCTATAATTTCTGTGCAAAAACTATAAAAATTCTGTATATTTCTTTCCATAAAATTAAAGCTGCTTTTAAATTTTACTTGGCAGAATAAAGGGAAGAGCCATGGCATTTTTGAATAAGAAAAAGGAATACTTAACCTAAGAAATTAAGACCTATTATAAACCTATAGTAGTTAAAAGTGTATGGTATTGGCACACAAATATTCAGTGGGATATAATAGCTCGAACAGTATCACGCACAGGTATGTACACATGGTGGAGACATTACAAACCCTTGAGTCCAACTACGCAATAAATAGGGCTGAGTCAACCACTGATTCACATGGAATTTATTAAAATAGATCCCTACCTCATATCATGCACAAAATGAATTCCAGATGGATTAAAGACCAAAAATAGGTAAAGGAAAATTTACAGAAATTAAGAGAAATAGCTTTATGACTTCTAGGGAAGGCAAATATTTCTTAAGATGAAAAATCAAAAGCTATAAAAAACATGAATTTAACAATGTTAAAATAAATGTCTTTTTAAAAAAATAGTTTATTGTCACATTGGTTTCCATACAACACCCAGTGCTCTTCCCCACAAGTGCCCTCCTCCATCACCACCACCTCTTTCCCCCTCCCCCTTCCCCTTCAACCCTCAGTTTGTTTTCAGTATTCAATAGTCTCTCAAGTTTTGCATCCCTCTCTATCCCCAACTCTCTTTCCCTCTTCCCCTCCCCCTGGTCCTCCATTAGGTTTCTCCTGTTCTCCTGTTAGACCTATGAGGGCAAATATATGGTATCTGTCCTTCTCTGCCTGACTCATTTTGCTTAGCATGACACTCTTGAGGTCCATTCACTTTCCTACAAATGGCCAGATTTCATTCTTTCTCATTGCCATGTAATTCTTCATTGTATATATATATACCACATCTTCTTGATCCACTCATCAGGTGATGGACATTTAGGCTCTTTCCATGATTTGGCTATTGTTGACAGTGCTGCTATGAACATCAGGGTACATGTGCTCCTATGCATCAGCACTTCTGTATTTCTTGGGTAAATCCTTAGCCAGCATCTATAGTCTCTTGATTTGTTCATTTTAGCCACTCTGACTGGCGTGAGGTGGTATCTCAGTGTGGTTTTGATTTGTGTTTCCCTGATGATGAGTAATGTTGAGCATCGTTTCATGTGCCTGTAGGCCAAATAAATGTCTTTTAATCAAAAGAAGCTACAAGCAAATTCAGAAGATAAGAGACATACCACGAAAAGATACTGGCAGTGTGTATTACTGACAAAAACTTAATATCTGGATTATAGAAAGAATTTCAACAATTTCTAACTCATAAGAACAGGAAACACATAGAATAGGAAACCCAAATAGCTAATACTTTTATAAAAATACGTGTGACTCCTTTAATGTGGGAAATAGAAAATAATAGGCTATGAGGTGCAGCTCTACCTCTTCACTTTTGCAAGAAATTACAATCTCTCTGCGCCATTTATTGGTCAGGCTTTAGGCAAATGTGAATTAATTCCTTGCAGGTGGGAGTGGAATTGCCATACCCACCATGGTAGCCACTTGGCAATACCTGGAAAATCATACTTGCAGATATATATCCTACAGGAGTTGTTCTCAAAGAGTAGTCCCCAAACCAACAGCTTGAACTTCATCTTGGAACTTGTTAAAAATTCAGTATTTCAGGCCCTGCTCCAGACCTCCTAAATCTGGGTGGGCTAGTTTAAGGAGCTCTCCAGGTGATTGTGTTCATGTTAAAGAATGAGAACCATGGCCCTGGTGTAAATTCTTCCTGTATGCTTATGAGGAGACATACAGATTTTTATGAAGCATTGTTTAAAATATGGAAAAAGGTTGGGAAAACTTTTATATTTTATTCTATTCACCTACAGAATATGATAGAGCAATTAAATTAAATAACTAGTTAACATTTCGACGTGGATAATTCTCAAATGCAATGAGAGTGCAATACACATGTGAGGAACAGTGATTCTCAGCTGAGGTGATTTTGCTCACCAGGAGACACCCAGAGCCATTTTTGGTTGCCAAAACCTGAGGTGTGCTGCTAACATGTACTGATACAGGCCAGGATGCAGTGGGCTTCCACTATGAGTGGGATGGCTCTCAAGAAAGAATTATTTGGCCTGTGGCAGTCTCCATAATGGTTCCCAAAGAGATCCATGTCCTAATTCCCAGAACCTGTGGATGCTGCCTTCTGTGGCAAAAGGAATTTAGCAGATGTTATTAAGTTAAGGATGTTAAGATGGGGGAGATTATCCTGGATTATCTTGTTGGACCTGAAGTGTAATTACAAGGGCTTATCTAAAAGGGCAAAGACAAGGTCAAAGATGGAAGAAGGCAATGTGACCATGGAAATGGGGAAAAAAGGCTATGATGCAAGGCCACAAGTTAAGGAATGAAAACATCTTTATTTATTTATCTTTCTTTTGTCTTAAGTGTATTTATTTATTTTGAGAGATACAGAGATAGATCGAGCAGAAGAGGGACAGAGAGAGAGAGAGGGAGAGAGAGAATCCCAAGCAGGCTCCTCATTGCTAGCATAGGGCCCAATGCGGGCCTCGAACCCAGGAATCCACGACACCATGACCTGAGCTGAAACCAAACCAAGACTCAGACACTTACCCAACTGAGCCACCCAGGTGCCCTGAAGACATGTTTAGAATTTGGAAGAGTCAAGGAAATGAATTCTCTCCTAGGTCCTGCTGATACCTTGATTTTAGCTTGGTGAGACTCATTTCAAACCTTTGACTTCTGGAACTATAAGAGGATATATTTGTGTTGTTTCAAGCCATTGAGTTTTGGGTACTTTGTTACAGCAGCAATAGGAAACTAATACAGGACCCAAAATGTCCATAGAGCCAATGTGGAGAATTCTTGGTGCAGAATGCCTTTTCTATAATTTAAAAGTTATACAAAGCCATCCTGTGTATTTTTAGTAAATTCCTATTTACTTAATATTGGGAATAATGCATGGGAGTGGTAAGCATCAATTTCCAGGTTGCAGTAGAATTTCAAGGGGTAGAAGTAGAGGAAGGTGGGGAGGATGTGATTGGGATTAAGCTATGTCTATAAAGAAGGAAAAAAATGTATAACATGGACCAAGATGTTAAAATGTATAAATTCTGGTTGGTGGGTATGTTTCTGTTTTTTCTAAAAATAATTTTTATACAACATAAAATTAGAAACAATTTTTAACAGTGTTGAATTGCTTTCATCTTTTGCTAGCCTCCCAGTAGGTAAAGTCAGTGATAAAACTTGTCTAGAGTGAGGGCTACACCCCAGAGAAACATCACAGGATGTTAGTAGGTGCTGAGTTACCTACTAACGTTGTGTTACCTTTGTGGCCTGTTCGTATTCTTCATGTCAGCAGTGCTTGTCCTGTGGTACATAGCAAAAGAAAGCCTTCCTTGGCAGTCTTTCTCATGACAAGAAGGGAATCTTTCCTTCTCAGAGATAGTCCTTCTTTCCAAATCTCTTTTCTACTTCAGGACCCAAGAGATATAATATAGTCCATTCCTTCCCTGAAAGTCTACCCCTGGCAGAATCTCTGAAAGAGTCTTCACTCCCTGTGTGTCCTAGGAACCTGTCTGTGTTCATACTTCATTATCTTTGAAGTCCCCTGGGCCAGGGTCAGGATAAGGCCTTGGCCTCATGGATCATATTAGTCTTGTTTCTCTTTCTTTCTTTCTTTTTCTTTCTTTCTTTCTTTCTTTCTTTCTTTCTTTCTTTCTTTCTTTCTTTCTTTCTTTCTTTCTTTCTTTCTTATTTTTTAATGTTTATTTTTGAGACAAACAGAGACAGAGTACAAGGCAGAGAGAGAGAGAGTTGGAGACACAGTCTGAAGCAGGCTGCAGACTCTGAGCTGTGAGCACAGAGCCCAATGCAGGGCTCGAACCGACAAACTGTTTGATCATGACTTGAGCTGAAGTCAGGTGCTTAACTGACTGAGCCACCTATACACCCCTCATTCTTGTTTTCCAAAGTGGTAGATGTCTATTTTGGCTTGAAGATACTCTATCTCCATAATGTGATTTATAATAAGAAATCTATATTTGGTCTTTGTTCCCATTTCTGGCACAGAGCTCCTAAAACCATTAAAATTTCCTAAATGATGAGAGTCATCAAAGTTCTTTTATCATGTTCATGAGGTGACTTTGGAAAGCAATGAAGAATGGTGGCTGGTCATCAGAGGAATCTGACTGGAACTTTCCGTACCACCCTTCTCACCTCTGGGGAGGGGAGAGGGGCTAGAAATTGAGTTTAGTCAACAAAGGCCAGTGGCTTAATGAGTCTTGCTTATGTAATGGAGTCTACATAAAACCCAAAATTCAGAAAATTTATGGGTAGATGAACACATGGATATTTGGAGACAGTGCCAAAATCTTCAAAGGGCATGGAACCTCTACACCCTTTCCCCATACCATATCCTATGTATCTCTTCATTTAGTTGTTGATTCATATCCTTCATAAACCCTTCTAATATGCTATTGTCCCAAGTTCTGTGAGGCACTCTCGAAGATTGATCGAACCCAAGGAGAGAGTCATGGGAACTTCTGATTTAGAGGTTGTTGGTCAAAAGCACAGGTAACCATCTTGACTTGCAGTGGGCATCTGAAATAGAGGGCAGTCTTGTGGGACCGAGCCCTTAACCTGTGGAATCTGATGTTGTCTCTGAGCAGATAGTGTTAGAACTGAGTTGAATTGTAGGACACCCAGCTGCTGTTCACAAATTGCTTGCTGGTATGAGGAGAAACCGACAGGTTGGCTTGCGTCCAGAATTATTAACCCCTAAGGATGAAAGGCTTTATAATTGACTCTTAGGAGCCTCTTGTCTCACATATTTTAATAATTATCTGTGAAGGCAGGGAAAATGATATGCCATTTCCATCCCTATAAGGGCTAATTCCCAGTTAGATTGAAAATTTTGTTCTGAAGTTTAAGTGCCTATGTCTTCCAAACCTGTGAACACAAATTCATTCTAATTGCATTGCAGTCTCTGTAAGTCAAAATGAATGGTTGTGGTTTCACAGGGACCTCTGATATTTTGGAGTTTGTTCTTAAGCTGAATACTTCAAGAGAATTTTTGCTTTTGCAAACCCTTTCACTATTGTAAGGTATTATTCATTATGGAAAAATCCTGCCAGTAACCAGTTAATAACTTCCTCTGTTTCTTTTCACATGACGACTTGTATTTTTGTTATTCATTTTCACTGGAGCATATAAGAGAATTGATTTTTTGGACACATCTTCATGTATTTATATACGAGCAGATGAAGCACGGTCTGATTTTCAACCAGCTGGTTTTTCAAAGTATTTTACCAGGCAAAATCCTAACTTCAATATGGTGCAAATTATTAGAACCCCATGGGGCTATTTAGTGCTTCTCTGAGGTTTTGGAGAGATCCCAGGAAGAAATCTGTAGCTCTAAGTTCCAAAATTCTCGGGGCTTAATCCTTCAGGAGTAATAAAGGTAAAGACGGTAACTTAATCAGCAAGCTGTGCTTCACCCTGTACGAATGATTCCCATTTCTATTCTGTCTCATCTTAGAAAATAAATACTTTCCTCTAGAAACTGAGAATGAATCAGAATGACTTATAGATTCCTGAAGAAGCCCACTACAGATAAATTCATTCAAATGTCGCTCCAGGTTTAAGTTTGCTGGAGACTATTAGCAGAATTATTGGAAAGGATTTTACTAATAGTACTTCCAGTTGAAGTGTTGGTAGAAAGTTGAATTATACCAGAAAGGGCCCTTCCAGCTCACGAATAACAAAGTTGGGTTATTTTACCTTGGGCCGAGGGACACCACAGAGATAGTTACACACACAGAAAAATCGAAAGTCCTAATCTTGGCTCACAGGATTCTCAGTGGTATGTCCCAGATCCCTGTATCACTGCTTGATGAAGGTGAATGCAAGCTGACTTACATTTGGAATGTGGCACATCAGAAGGCCACAACGTTTAGGCAGAAGCTCCTAATCCAAGGATTTTGCTTAACTTGGACAATGTCGTCTCTGACATTATTTTCTTTTGTATGTAATTGGGCTCAGTGATTTTAAACTTTTCTTCCATTCTGTTCCCCAATCGATAGTGCTCTCTCAGTTATGAGCCCAAAGATGACTTCTGAAGTAAATCCTTGATGGAAAAAACACTTAGTAAGCTCCTCAACTTTGTAGACCAACCTGAAGGAGGATGACTGAAGGTGGCAATATGGCTATTAACCTTCTGGACACTCATCGCATTTGTAGGGTTTTAGTTGCAGGCTCACCTTTCACATGGTGAGGTCTCTTGGTTTTGGGGAGCTCAGTTTCTTTATCTCTAATGGGGATAACAGTACATGCTTCATAGTTGCTATGAGGATTAAATGAGATCATCTTAGAAAACCCTTAGCTATGTGCATTTTCCACAGAGAATATGTACCCTGCGTGTAACACTCAGGGTTTGATCAAAGAAATAGATCTTTAGAAATGCCAAGAATTCGAGATTTGTCAAAGAGGATTGACATACTATTTCTGAATGGCTACCATTTCCATACCTGATGCTGGCCTTGAAGTCAATAGGGAAGATATTTTTAACTCCATAACATACTTCCTCTCAGCTCACAGGAAAGTTCTAGCACAACTAGTTGATGGAGTGGATTCTCTGAAAATTTCAACTAAGGTTCCCACAGATAAAGCCTATTAAAGATTGCCTACATTTATGGTAAGCTATGGGATAAATTCTCAAAAAGAAGAGCAGATTTTAAATTATTATTGATCACATGATCAATTGTTGATCATTATGTGGCTATTATTTGTGTAGGTTGGTCAATTAATGTTGACTCAAGCATGAAAAAGAAACAATGAGTTTGCATCTTATTTCTTAAAATGGAGACATAAAAACCACAGAATAATTTGGTTGTCCTAAAAACAACAAATTTGTATCTGTACCACACATTTTGGTGAATTGGGAGGAGGAATAAAAATGTGAAGCCTCACTGAAATGCCACACAGGTATGTGAATGTTTCTTGAGGAGTTGCCAGTGTGTTCTCCATGATGAGACTAGACCTGAAAAATGCAAGTCAATCTGAAAACCACCACGCCATTGTTTTAAAATCAAGTCCCAAACTTAGCTATTACTAAAGAATTTTTGCTCATTGGTTCTCCTTTCAGATACGAGGTTGAGTGTGTAATGTATGCCAAAGGGAGGTTTCAAAATCTATATGTAGTGTGTAGATTCAGAAACTTAGCAGATGCTGTAGAAACTGCAAATTAGGACCTCTGGTTCAAGACCATGTGGATTTCCAGAAATTCTTCTATGCTTCCTGCTTTAGAAACCAAAATGAAAAGAACATATGTGAAATCTAAGGGAACATCAGAATAAATATTTATAGTCTAGAAATATGCACTTTAATTTGTCACTCAAATGACATGAATTCCAACTGCTGTAAATGGCAAATAACCTGAGATCTTTATGCTGGTTAGTGTTATGGGCTTGGCTTATCAGGTGTGGCGTTGGCGCCCTTAGCAATGAACAAATTCAGGATGGAAGGAGAGTGAAATCCAGAGTCAAAAACTGTTCATTCTGAAGTGAGAGACTATGACACTTTGTCTAGCCAATGACAGTGAAATAGTAAAGGATAAATGAGAGGAAGCAAAGGCTATGCTAATGAGTCATAAAAATCATCCAGGAGAAGCCAAATGTGTGACACTTGTTACAATTAGGCAAGAACCTTTTATCCTGTGGAGTTTATTGTTGGACTAATAATAATGTTAATCTAGCAGAAAAGTTGACTTGTACGTTGCAGCTGTGTGGCACGGTGGTAGAGCCCATGGAATTCTCAGTGACACAGGGTTTGGTTCCGATTCTGGCTCTGCGTCTGCTGCCTGTCCATCCCTGAGGAAGTAGGTTAGCCTCTCTATGAATTAAGCTACTCATCTGAAAGTGGCTAATGGCAGGGTTGGATTGGCAAAATAAAATGATCATTTAAACCTCTCGGTATAGTGCTTAGCACATATTAAATGCTCATGATAATGGGGAATTTATTTACTTCTTTTTAGTCAAGGATTACCTGAAAAGTGTGTGTGTGTGTGTGTGTGTGTGTGTGTGTGTGTGTATGTGTGTGTGTTTGAAATTGCATAAGGCCAGACTCCATAAAATGTCCTGTTTTCAAGAATATTACAATTGTCTGGATATTAAGTTCTTGATAAAGCTTGTCTGTCATGATTTTAATTCCATACTCAGGACTCAACCTCCTTTGTCAGGTTCTCTGTACATCTGCCATTCTCTTCTGTTTTAAATGACCACGGGAATGTCCCCGATGTGGGGTGGGGAGCGTTTGAGAGCATGCAGGGTGATTCTGGAAGGCTTGCCTCCTCTCTGGGAAGATTTGAGCATCCACTGCAGGTGTCTGGGGTCAGAACATTCCGGATGGCTTGGAGGTTAGGAGGATGTGAGATAGAGGAGATTCTGAGAAATAAAACCTCATGGCTCTTATTCTCTCTCATGGCCCAAGTGAATCCCGTGAGTTGTGCCAAGAGGGCTTCTTACTATGAAGCTTCTCCCCTCATAAATGTGCTCACAGGGGAGGTTTATAAAAACAGAGCCAGGATTGTAATCAACAACGGTTATAATAATTTTCAAAGTTGTTAGCCTTCCTGAAACTTTATTTGTCTTCTTTCTTTCTTTCTTTCTTTCTTTCTTTCTTTCTTTCTTTCTTTCTTTCTTTCTTTCTTTCTTGTTTTTTTTGCACATCTAACCATTGGGCTCTGATTCTCTTACTTGAACGTTAACCCATCACCACTGAATTAAAATGCAGCAATTATGACCATTCAGTGCATTCCGTTTTTCTTTAAAGCCTTGTCTATGCCTGATATTACAACTTTTGGATAGCGAGGCCGTTAAATGAGAAAGACAATCTTCTGTATCAAGATTTAGACTAAGACAGCTTACAATCCTAATGGTGTAAGCACTTTTTTCTGGTGCTAGTAGAATGGATACATATGGGGGCTGTTAATTTAGCTCTAATGGGAGCTGCATGGGAAACGCTATAGGGGTTCTATTTAGTTTGTAGTAAACAACTTCGGAATCAATGTGTTTTTCTTTACTGAAGACTTGCTTAGTGCATTGGAAAAAAATTCTATTAGTTTGCCTCATTTGGTAGTCACCACGCATCCTGACGTGCGAGCCAGTGGCCCCCATTAAGGCCGGCATGACTGTTGGTAGCAAAATGAACCAAGCCATCCGAAGTCAACGTCAGTGTCATCATTCAAGCAAGCCAGACAGAACCATGACTTAGGATTTGCCCAACATTTTATGGCAATTTGTTTCATTTGCCACAGGCCCATAATGATGCAAATGGCCATAAAGTGGGATAATCAGGCAGTAGAAGTGTCATAAAACCGCAGGAGAAACAAATTTCCATCTTGGAACTTTGCATGCCGATGAATGTGGGGAAGAGGAAATGTGGACCAGGCGTGGCTCGTGTTATCTGGTTGCCAAGCTCTGTGCCAAGCAGAAATGATTCCATTTTGTCAATTTGTACTCATTTCAAGGCCAAAGAATGGGAGCAAAAGAGGACCTGAAAATGAAAGGAAGCACCGGCCAAAGTCTCTCCTCAGGTGCCTGGGCTGGGAGCTGGCGAGGGGTGGTTGGGGGGAGAAAGAGCCAAATGTGTGCTGTTAGATAGATGGAGGATAAATTGAAGGGCTGTCACACTTTGGAGTGCTTTGGCCTCCTGAAATGTCCTGGTACTTCTCCTGCTATGTTTTTGGGATCCCTGCCCTGCCTTGAACAGCCCTGCCTCTCTCCTGCCATGAACAGCTGGTGCCACGGTGGGAACCAACAGGCTGGAAATGACATTGTTAGACCGAAGCTCTTCGGGCCATGCTGAGCCCTGAGACATGGTTGAAATGGAGAAGTCCATTCTCACATACTCATTGCTTGCCCTTGGAAGTGAAAATGTGTGCTTTTGTTTTTAATGCCTGAGAAACAGACTCCCTTCGTCTCTCTGCTCTTTTATTTTCATTTTTCTTCTCCCGGCCACATTCCTACCCCCTAGATCATTTACATGGCTCAGCTATCACGAGTCATGTCTTGAGGATGACGCAGTCTAAAACTTCCAGGTCTCCCTCCACAGCTGATAATGGGCTCATTCTGTCTTTGCCCTTTGTTTGTATGTTGTCTGTTTTGTTTGCTGTGTTGCAGTATTGCATTAATGGCACTGATTTGAAAGTCCCCCAAGGACACTTTCCATAGCCTCACTCCTGCTAATTGAACTGGTTTTGACAGATATCTTAATAACATTCTAGCTCATTGCCAAGCTGCTAGGGGTAAGAGCTGCAATCATTTCTTCTTTTTTTTAAAAAATGAAACATATCCCAGGAAGACCTTCTTTAGAAGTCTTCTGATTTTATTTTGTAAACTAAGTTTCTCACGGAGTCCCCAATGAACACCTCTGCTTCCTGATTTTGATGCTGTTGTGTCCTCAAAGTCACACAGTAAGGAGGATGATGAAAAGGTGATGTCTTTCTGGCTCTCCCAATGGTGATGTTTTATCTGTGGCTTTCACCTATTGTCCTTTTCATGTTCTTATGTTTCCTTAGTATGTGTCCTGTGATGTTCTTCTTAATATGTGTAGAATATGAACGATACTGTTTTTAAACACTGCTACTGCCTGGTCTCCGTTAATCATAGCTGAGGTTGATTAGAAGCGCTGAGAATGCACCACAGCAGTAGTCCTTTATCTGCGTTACCTCGTTTTCAATAACAAACCCATGAAGTGTTTATTGTTCTTTCAGAATGTTTTTCCATTTTAAGCGACCAGACAGGATCATGTGAACAGGATCATGTAAAGTGTTGAGTAGACCAATTCTCTTTCAAGTGCAGGGTCACCTCTGCTGGGCTCTTCTTTGTAAGGAAGTCATGCAGGATACACAGTCACACTTGATAATTGTACATCTTTGTACAAGGTGGAAAAATGCAGTTTAGAAATTGGAAAAGGCCTAAACAGATGAAAATTACATGCTTTTTGGGATATCTGGAAAAATTAATTCCTTGGAAATTCATGGTATTAATGAAATGAATGAACTTGACGTGGGCGCAGGGTTTCTTTTGAATGGTCTGGTCTGTGGTCTCCTCTAAAGTTAAAGTGCAAAGAATTAACATTTGCTTCTGGTGCCTCTTTAAACTTTCTTCAAAGCCCTCTTCTTCCATGATGTTCTTCTTTTCTATAAGTTTCCACTATTGTCTGGGTGCCTACTGGTTTTATTTCTCCAGGGCTTGCTTCAAGTCAAGCAGGACCTCCCTCCTACTGTTCTGTTCATAAGCACTTCCTTTCAAAATATTCCTGTTTTTTTTCTTCTTCAATATTAAGCAACAAAATGTGAACAGGATTATGTAGATTATTGAGTAGATTGACTCCCTTTCCAGCAGAGGGCAAGTTCTGTTGGGTTTTATTTTCTACAAATGGCATCAACCAAGTCGAGCCCATTTTCTACTTTTTTTTAAAAAATATTTTTTATTTATTTTTGAGAGACAGAGAGAGATAGCACGAGCAGGGGAGGATCAGAGAAAGAGGGGGGCAAAGAATCTGAAGCAGGCTCCAGGCTCTAAGCTAGCTGTCAGCACAGAGCCCGACGCGGGGCTCGAACCCAGTAACCGTGAGATCATGACCTGAGCCAAAGCCGAAAGCCGGAAGCCGCAAGACGCTTAACCGACTGAGCCACCCAGGCGCCCCAACCCATTTTCTACTCTTATTTTCATCTTAACAGATAAAGAAGAAAGAGTAAATAGAAAATACATGGGGGAAACAATGGCAAGGAATATTTTCTTGGGAGCTTAGTGATCAGGGATAGCAAAACATAGCAGTGTGTGTGTTGGTACACATTTGTCATTGTAACCTCCGCCAATTTCCATGGGGGTAAATACTCCCAGAGGAGCCTTTTTCAGGCTGTCTACATGGTGTCACTGAATGTAGAGTTGCAAAGAGATGCTCAGACTTCCTAGAACATGCCGATTCTAGCACAGTCCTTTGCACCAGCTGGGAAAGCAAGAACTCCAGTTGAGGACTGGGGGCAGAGTTGACAGGGCCTGACAAGATATTTTGGACAGATGAAGGGCCTGTGCTATCTGTTCTGGAAGAACATACTTTATTCAAATCATAAAGCCATTAAAAATGATTAGTTAATGAAAATTGTCAAAACCTCTAATAAGAACAACTTAGGCCTAAGTAGTTGAATTTCTATAAAAAGTCATGAATATTTTAGAGGCTAAAATTAATTTTATAAATGTTATGGATTCTTGAGCAGGTGATTTTTATATTTTTGATTTAACAAAAGGTTATATTTTCATGGAAAAAAAATAAGGCAGCAAGAAAATACCAAGTCTGTAATAGAGGCACAGCTTGCAGTGGATATTGTTATGTTAATAAATGAAATACAAAGCTATGCTGCAGCCCAATGCCAGTCCTCCCATTTCTATCAAACAGAATGAACTTTATACCTAAAAGGGATGAACAAATGTTTGTGAGAGGGTTTTAGTATCTACATTAGATGCAACTTGTTATTTTCCCCACTATATATTAGGGTCAAGATAAGGACATGAACATCACTTTGTAGCTGGCACAAAATAGTCATTAGCCGTGAAAGAGTTTGTGACGCCTTGGTGGCTCAGTTGGTTGAGCGTCCAACTTTTGATTTCAGCTCAGGTGATGATCCCAGCATTGTGGGATCAAGCCTCATGTCAGATTTCGTGCTGAGCATGAAGCCTGCTCAGGATTCATTCTCTCCCTCTCTCTCTCTTTCTCTTTCTGCCTCTACCCCCTTCTCAAGATAAAAACAAAAAACAAAACAGGGAGAAGTTTAAGAGATCTAGATCTGAAATGGTGCGGTGAATCTAATAAAACCAAACTTACTAGGTGCAAATGTTAAGTCATGAAATTTGGGCCAATAGTCTAACAGCCCAAGCATGAGTGATTTCAGATAATTGTAAGCTTGATATAAATCCCTGTCATCTGTATAATGCGGACGCTCAAAAGAAAATATAACACAAAGGCACATTACTTGGAGTACGTTGTACTATCTGGAGGAAGGGATACCATTATTTCACTGTACTTTTTATCTATTCATTTACCTCACTCATATCCATTCATTCACTCATTCATTGACTCAATTAATAATGATTTGAGGATCTATAAAATCAGGTAAGTGTTGGATACTGAGTCATAAAATAGGCACCACAGATGCCCACATGGAGCTAATGTTCAGTCAGTTATTGTTCAGACCATGTATAAAGTACAGTGTTTGGCCTTGGACATGATACTAAGGGAGTTGATGAGAAAGTAAAATCTGCCCATGACAGGTAGTAAAATTGGTCTGGAGTACATTGTCAGTCACGTAAGGAAGGGTTAAAGTAACCAAAGGAGAGAGGAGTTTAAGGCCATGTCCTAGCCTTCAGCAAATATCTGAATAATTGTCAAAGAGCTCATATGGTACATATGGGAAGGGAAAAAGAAATGAATAGTTGAATCTGGTTGAGTTGGGACAGGAAGAAGGAACGTTTAGCCAAGGATATAATTTTTAATCTGAGACTTGAAGGATGACAGGGACTTTGTCAGGAAAGAAAAAAAAAAGGCATTTCCCAAGTGGAAGGAGTAGTGTGTGTAAGTGCTCAAAGTCACACAATGGGAGAATCTTTAGTAACAGCATGTGTTTTGGCGTGTTTGTAGTATAGAAAATAGGAATTGGAGGGGAAAGTTGAAGGGGTGTGGCCAAAGATGAATGCGGAGAGAAAGTCTTGGGTCAGATCGTGGAAGTCTTTTATGCCAGGGAGTTTAAATTCTATTTGAAGTCACTAGGGAAGGGGGTGGGAATCAAAGAATTATAGACAGGGGAGTGACATGCTTAGATTTATGTTTCAGAAAGATCACAATGGTTGCAATGTGGAGGAAGGATTTAGGGGAAGAGTAAGTAAGGGAGGGTAAGTTTCCTGACTCGAAGGGAGGGAGGAGTTTCTGACATGAACTGACCCTGGGACTGTGTTTTTTGGTTGAGTTTATCTTAGAGAGTCTGAAATGCATTGTGTTTGTAGCTGTGGTTCTTTTACACTGAGCTGGGTTGAGGGTCAAAAAAAAAAAAAGCTGTGTCTTCTTTCTGCACTCAGAATGCAGAGTATATAATTTTCTCTTGGTGTGTCTGGTGCATCTTAGCACCTTCCTTCCAGCATTCTTGCATTCCTCTATTCCTTCCTGCATTCCTCAAAGTTGTATTGAATATATCTGATAGGTAACCATGTTCTTGGTCATAGAAACATAGCAGATACACAGATAAGTTCTTGAGGGTTGAAAAGGGTTGTAATAGAGAAAAGTAATAAACAAGAAAACACATGAAAGGTAATTTCAGGTGCTTTTAAGTGCTGTGAAGTTGCTACAACGGAGTAAGATGATTGGCAGGAGCTTGGGTAGCGATAGGTTTGTCAGGTGCGTTAGTCAGAGCAGGCTTCTCTTAGGAAGTGATACTTGAAATGAGACCTGAATGAGGAAGAGGCAGTCATCTTTGGATCAAAGGGAGGCTGTCCAAAGAAGAATAACCTATGGGATCAGAATTTTTTTTGTCATATGCAAGGAAATTTTCATGCTGTATGGAATGAATATAATTAATGAAGGGGAGGGTGGTACTAGACAAGGTCAGAAAGGGAGGTAAATAGCAAGCAAAATACAATGATAGGATTTATAGGGCCTTAGTATGAGGTTGGGGTGTTATCTCATCTGTATTGTAAAGAAATCACTCTGGCTGCTTATAGTGGGGGATGGATTGGACTGAGAGAGGAAAAATAGCAGGGAAACCAAATGAAAGCTATTGTAGATGTCCAGGTGAAAACCAAAATGACCTCTACTGTGGCGGTGACAGTGGTGATGGAGAAAAGTTTGTGGATTCTGGGGATCAAGCCAAGAGAACTCACTGATGGTTCAGATATGGGGAAGAGATACAAGAGAAATCAGGAATGAGCCGTTGATTTTGTGCTTAGCCAAATGTTTCATTTTGGGGGAGATAGGAGAGGCTGATAGAAGAAAATAATTGGATGGGAACACTAAGAGTTCTCTTTTGTCTGTGTTAGCTTTGATATCTTTGATATCCTCGTCAGAGTTTGAAGTGAAGATGCTAAGGAGGTGGATAGATACCGGAGTCTGAAACTTAGTGAGGTGAAGTCAAAGCTAGAGATATGAATTCAAGGATTATAGGTATTAAATTCATAATGATAGGATTAGTGGCTCCCAAGGTCTTCACTTGGTCAGGTGATGATGATCTCTGCTAACTCACTACACCAGCATACTTAATATTTGGTAGATACTTAATAACTGTTTCCTGAACTATACTAGTCTGTTCCAGAGTATTAAAGATAAATACATTGGGGCACCTGCATGGTTCATTTGGTTGAGCACCTAACCTTGAATTTTGACTCAGGTCATGATCTCACAGTTGTGGGACTGAGCTCCCCATCAGGCTCAGAGCTGAGCATGGAGTCTGCTTGGGATTCTATCTCTCTTCCTCTGCCCCTTCCCTGCTTGTGCTTTTTCCTCTCTCTCAAAAAAAAAAAAAAAAAAAAAAAAGGTAAGTGCATTCATTTCCACGTGTTTTGGCTGCTTCCTATAAGTATCTTTGTCTTCATGGTTAAAGTCTGAGAGGATGTGCAGAAGACTCTTCTCCATTTTGTGTTTGTTGAACATGTCCTCTTGGGCCTGTGAAAAGAAGTTTAGAAGAGTGTTTCTTCCCCATCTCCTCCCTTCTGTATTTAGAACTCAATGACTTCTATAGAGAATTCAAGCATTGGGTCTCTAGTCTTATTGGATGATTCTAATGATGTTTCAAACTGAAATTTTAAGCCCTATAAAATTGCCCTTTATAAAAAAATATTCTCAGTATTCACGCCTAAATCTACATCACAATGGGGGTTAGTATCACAGAACTGCAGTGACTTGGACTTGGATCCTGATATTAGTGTTCTTTTCCTTCTGGCTTTCCTAGAATTTTTTTTATTTCTACTTCAATCAAATACTATCTACAGTCTAAAATACTGCTTAACATTTGTGCAGTAATCTGCCGGTTAGCTTTCATTGTTAGAAATAAGATCACAACTAGTTTAAGGCATGAGAAATGAATATTTGCTTTGAGCAGCAATTCAAGTCATCTATTAATCCCTAGAAAGATTCTGGGTGCCAACTTCTACTGATTTTTCTTATTGTTGGTGCTTTCTGTAAAGACAGACGGATGATATACTCCTTGGTTCTCTTATCCCTTTATTTTCAAATCTTTATTCCCTTTCACGGATGCTTTTGAAATCCAAGTAATTGATGAGCTGGACAAGATTTGGAAGGGACAAGAGTCTGGTCGTGATGATACAGCTGGTCCCAGGGGAAGGTGAAAACACTACTCTTAGTTGTCTTAACATTTATTTCTGTTATGGCGCCTTTGTCCTGGCTCTGTAGACTAAGTCCCAGCCGAGGCTAATACTGAAGGCAGCATGATATAGACTCTCATGGGCTGGGCTGAGAAATATTCTTTAAAAATGCATTCTGTTCATTTCCCAGGAAAGATACGAAGACATCTTTTCAAATTACCTAATCATTAATGTTAGGATGAAAGTTACGGATTCTGTAAAGTTTCATAATAACAACCTGGGTTTTATTTTAAATTAATGTCACAGGTACATTAGACAAAAATGTTCAGTTCATTTGTTTATATGTTAATCAAATCTATTTCACGATGTGTAATGCACACTTTTTACATCATGTATAATGCATTTTAATTTATTCACTGTGTTACAATTGAGTTATCTCTATGGATTTCATAATTTATGTTATAAAAAGCCTTTGTAAAAAGATAAATTCTTTGTTCCTGCTGATCTTTAAAACAGATTTATGGCTTTCAAATAATAGCCTCAGAAGTTAAAATTTTAATATCATTTTAATGTATTCTCTAAACACTACTTCAACATTAAATCTTGCTTTTAACTCTTGTATTATCCTATTTTTCATTATATTTTACCAGCATGAGCATCCAATACCTCCTTATTCTCTCTTTAGAGGATTATATATTAAAGTTAGAAGACCTTCAAAGTTCATTTCATAAATGGGATGATTGAGGCTGAAGAGAGTTTCTCTCTGTATCCACATAGTCCTATCAGACTGCTCTCATCCTTTTACAGAGTGACATTTTCAACATCACCTGTCTTAGAAGTAACAGACAAAATCCAAACAAACTGGTTGTGTTCGCAAACGTATATTCAACCCCCAAATTCCCATGAAATGAGCATTCACTCAAAATGAGTAGAAATTACCTAATGGGACATGATCCAGTAAAGGGAAAGCTGAGAATGTGACCAACTGAATTTTGGGATATAGGCTGTGGTGTCCTTGGCTAATGCATTTGCCTTTTCTTGTGTCAACTAAAATTCCCGCTGTTCATTTCTGGTAGTGTGGCCTTCACAAAGAGGGCATGACCAGAAAATTTGTTTACATACACAATGTAGGCCAGGAAATGGAAAGAAAGGGTGGTTTCAATAATGTGGCTCAGAGAGTATGACAGATTTTATGACTTCTGAGCATTGGGGAAGATTTTTTTTCCCTCATTGTTCTCAGACTTCACTATTCTTCCAATGAAAAAGCCAAGAGCAGCTTGGAAAGAGACTCAGAGTAGTGTAAGAGAGAGAGTGGCAGGCGTGCCAGATCAGGAAAGTTCTGTTGGTAGCATTGTTTTGCAGAACAAATATCTACATTTCCGACATGGACACAGGTCTGCGCAGTGTGTGGCAGAACCATGGATGGCTCCAGTGGTAGAAATGTCATTGTTGGAGCCTCTGTCTTTAAAGTCTTAGAGAAATGGCAGACTGTCAGATGGAGATTTTTTTTGCCACTGGTATTCAAATCTTTGATGCACGAAAATGACATTACAATGGAGATTGCTTAGGGGAGGACAGGTGGACAGGTGTACGTCACCTGCCACTTGCAGTTATGGTTTTAGTGCTTAGAGGCAGTGTATCTTGTAAATAGCCCCTCATTATCGTAAGGTCTTGTCAGACAAGTTTCTTTCTGATGGTGACATGTGTCACGCTGGTTCTAGGAAGAAGTATGAGGAGAAGATAATTTGTTATTGAAGACCCAGCCATCTATTAAGAAACCTTTTTTCCTTCTGCCTCAAGTTTGCTTCCCAAACCTGTTCTCAACCAAGGGATCATACCTTCCCAGCAACCTACAGTGTTGAAATCAGACAATGGCTCAAACTCTTAGCCTTCTTAGGATATTTGCATTTTATCAGAAATTGAAATCTTGAACCAAGGAAATGAATGCCAGAGGTGCAATTTTCAAGCAGTTAATGAGCTAACTAATAAGGATTTTTGTTTTAGTTGTGAGAGGACTTTCTTGTTCCCTTAAAATTATGCCAATTAAAAAATAAAACCAAACAAATGAAATAATCCATGAGCCTTTGATGGATAAAAATGATACTCATTTTTATTTTAATTTCACACATTTCAACAATATCTTCACTTCCAGAAATTATGCCTATGTGAGTTTCAGAAATATAAAAATTAATTATTGTGTTATACATTTGTATTTTTTGATTTTTTAAAAATTGAGGTATAATTGATGTATGAGCTTCAGATCTATGACATGATTCAATATTTGTATATATCATGAAATAATAAGCACACCACAGTAAGTCCAGCTAATGTTTGTCACTTTCTTGTGATAAGAGCTCTTTTACAATACTTACTTAGCAACTTTCAGTATTTTTACTTGACATCATCTTTGTACTTCTGCTACCTGACCCTGGAATTGAATACATGTTGTGTAATTTGAATTATCTTTGGAATTATAGTCTAAGGACTAGAAGATCAGTGGGTAAATTAAACCTTGGTCTAAGGCTCTCATTGACTTGATGTGTATGTTTTGGAAGTCCTTAACTTTGCTGTGCCTCAGATTCATCCTTTATAAAGCAGCATACTTTGTGAGGATATCCCAAATTGACAATATCCCTGAGAGGGAAGAAACAGATTATAGTTACAGGGGTTCATCTGTGAGCCAGGGCTAAAAGCATTGGTGGATGTGATCAATGATAAAGAACAGAGAGAGCTTGGACTCTGATTGGCAAAAGTTTCAAGTGTGATTCTCTCATTTATTAGCTGTTTATGCAATAAGTTTATCCTTTCTGAAGATTAGTATTTTCAGAGTATTTATTATATAGATAGGTGAAATAATGTAGTGTATAAACTGGAAATGATGATTTTTATGTAAGCAGAACATGAAGTTCAGTATCTAAGATGATACAGAAATGAAATAGAAAAGAGAGTTAGAACTTCAGAATTCAGATTTTAGGCTTCAGTTAGGTTGATTTTTATTGCCTTTGAAATGTGACCATAGATCAAGATTTTTTTTAAATTAGAGGCCACATGTATTATGAGTAAAGCAGCAACTGATAGTACCTGCTATATACAATTACATCTCCTAACATGGAGACCAAGACACTTTTTGAACCTCCCCCAATTCCTTAAGGTACTGTCGCCACCTAGACTTTCAGTTCTGTGGCCAAGGACTCTGCTTGGATTCATGCTGCTCAGCTGATTGGAGCTGACCAGTTGTCACCGAGCAGCCAAATATGCTCTATATTTTTGACTTCTTTTGCAACTTTGGGACTCGAATGAGACCCCCTCACAAGAGTATATGGGATGTGGGATGATCCCATCCAGAAGTACGGGAAGTTTATTCTTTATGGTACTTATTTTTATCAGTGTGCATCAGGAGATGGGGAGAACATGGAAAGATAAATCCTCGCTACCTCCACCACCATGTTTGAGTTTCTCCATATATTCTCTCTGAAGAAATCCCATAGGGCTGAACTAAACTCACGTGGAGAGAGATAAGGTTGATTCCTGGCTCATCATGATGCCATGACTAGCATAATAATGGAATAGTTTGCATCTCTGTCCATACTTTTCTATCTCTTTAAACTTTTCCCTCACTTTCCCTACCCCAGAACTGCACCTTTCGAAAATACCAACAAAAAAAATTCTTAATTCTTAAGATTCTTTTGCCTAGACTACGATGATGCTTAGCACATAGAAGTTGTTCATTAAATATTAATTTTCCTTTCTTCCTTTTTAGAAATCTTTTAAAAAAGTTTTAAGTAAGCTCTGTGCCCAGCTCTGGGCTTGAGCTCACAACACCCAGATTAAGAGTTTTATGCTCTACCAAATGACCCATCCAGGAGCCCCTGCCTCCTTTCTTCCATTACTATTAATTGTATTTGATCTTGCTCAGCTTAAGGCTGACCTTCAACTTTGGTGTCTTAGTTGCTTTCATCTCTTGTCTATCTTTCTGAGCTCATACTCTATCTCAGGTACTGATTTTTCATGTTTGCTTTTCATTTGAGCCTAAAAAGCAAGCTATCCCTTTGATGTTTGGTTTCTAGAAATCTTTAGTTGGTCTAAATAGACTCAAGCTAATAGTTCTAGATTAGAACTATCGATGTACAGGGAGTTCATGATTCATTTTACTTGTATGAGATTTATTGATTTCTGGACTTTGCTAGGATAGACATTTGGATTTGAGAACAGTGTATACATTAATATTCAAACTTTAGTGTGTCTTCCTATGGCTTTTCAATGACATAGTTATTGTTCTAGAGAATAGAAGAATTTGGGGTCATGCAAACTCTGCATTACTTTCCTGTGAGAAGGTGTCAATCTGAGCAATGGGAAGGTTTCCTGTCAATTAGAACCCCATCTTTTATAGTTAGAGACTTATAGCAACCCCCTTTTACTAGATCTCATGCTTAGTTCTCAATAGATAAAGGTAGATTTTGGATATCCAACCTTAGCCCCATCTTGGGAAGCATAGATACTTTCTGTTCCCAGACCAGGTAGGTGACCAGAGTGCTTTTTCATCTCTGTTAGATCTGTGAGGACCGGGATAGTTAGCGCAGGCTTCATGGATGAGTTGTGACCCGGATTTCACCATGAAGACTGGTTGATTTACTCTAAGCCCATGTCTCTGGGTTTCCTCACAACATACACCTCTTTGTTTCTTCGTCTCAACCAGTCAAAATTCCAATGGTTAAATATCCGTTTCAAATATCACTTTCTCTATGAAACTCTTCCTCATTTTCCTGTCTGAAAGTGATCTCAACCTCCTTTGAGTTTCCACATGCTCTGTTTATGTCTCTTTATATACAGTCTTGTCTTGTTGGCACACTTGTTTTTGTACATGAACAGCTCCTTGAAGGCAGGGGCAGCATCTTATTTATCTTTGTGTCCTGCTTTAGCACAGCATTTAGCACATGACGTGCTTTACAATACCTATTGTATTGAATGTTCTCTGTCCTTCACCTCAGACATCTTGAATATTTACTTTGTGCAAAGAACTATGTTAAACATTATGTAACTCAAATCCGTTCTCCTTCCTTGGACCCAGCAAAAATCAACAAGAGAATGTCTTACAATCCTTAGAAGACACCAGTATTAAGAACTTGGAGTTTTATAAAGAGGGCTTCTATTGGGAATCACTGATTGGTTTGAACAGATCTACGTGACTCTTTTCCCCTCAAGGTCGCTTTCCCCTCTTTTTGCCTTTAGTCTTTCTCTGCTGCTGTCTTTGAATTTTCTCTGATTTCAAACCATTTCAGCTTTCTCCCACTTTCTAAGTGACCCAGACTTTACCCCCATTGAGTGCTGTATTTTGTGTGAATTTAAGGTGAATACGGACATGCGGCATTCTGCTCTATTTCCCATTCTATTTTCTGTGGGGGGAATACTCATTTTGAGAATTGTTTTAGAAGAATTATTAGTTGGTAGGTAAAATGACATTTCAAATTCAGTATGAAAGGCCACCATTGTTTAGAGTAGGGCTGCCCAATAAAACTTTCCATAGTGATGGAGATGTTCTATGCCTGTCTGTCCAGTACAGTAGCCACTAGTGACTTGTGGCTAGTTGAACACTTGCAATATGGCTTCTGTGACCCAGAAACTGAGTTGTAAGTTTTATTTGACTTTAATTAATATGTAAATAGCCCTATGTGGTTAGAGGCTGCTGAACTGGTCATTGTGGATATAGACCAATGACAGCTCTTGTCATACATTTTTCTATAAGAACATAAAAATGCCCTTGGATAAATACTTTTGGGAACCACTACCTGTATTACATTATTCCCCCAATTGCAGATTCACCATGCCCGCAAATGTATTAAAGGCTCTAAGAAATCTTACTTTGAAAACAATCTGTTTATATTGGTTTAACCCAGAACTGTCTGCTCTCAGGTGATCATGGAATCCACTCTCTCCCTCCGCCAGCAGTAATTCTTATGAACAACTTGTGACCTCATTCTGCAGAACTCTTTTGGAAAAATTCTCTATCAGACCATTTTCCCCATCAAAAGCTTGTGTTATGTGTTCAGCCAGCCTTGTTCTGTCTTCTGTTTTGTGGAAGCGTAAGGATGACTTCAGTGAGCATAATGGGTAGCTTTCTCTAAGTGTTACAAAATCTGTCCCGAGGAGATGGGGCATGATATTTGCCCCATTGGCATGAAGCCATGGAGACTCTGAAATTACCCTTTATGGAGGGGTGGTATGTTTTCTAGTCATAGCCGTGGCTGAGCCTGGGTCACATTTAGTCCCCAGAACTACGGTGTGCCCAGATTGACCTAAGCCACAGGCAGGCCTCCTCTATGTGGGCCTTAAAGAAGCAATCTGTCTCCCACTGAAGGCGCTGTTGTCATGGGCTTATCCCACCAACAATAATACAGGAAGGAGTATGATAACGTTCCGTTGTCTTTTCCTCTTGCTCTTAATAGACCAGCTAGTGATGCTTCAGACGAAATTGCTCTGAAGGCTGAGAGCAGGTCCATTATTGGGAGCATTTGCCTTAAATTATGAAATTCAGGAAGGCTTGTGGCAGAGAGGCGGCCCGTTCTGCCGCAAAAGGCGCTCGCTTGTCTGTTTCTTGCATTCTGTTAAATATTTCTTATTTCCTCAGAATACACCACAAGGACCATTTGACTGTCCCCTCTGGCTTCTGCATCTTGCTTCCAGCATGAACAGACAGGTAATAACCGTTCAGCAGGGCCATTACCTCTTCTAAAGACTATTATCAAAATGGTCATTATACATAATGGAGATTATTACAGGCAGCCTGAGAGATTTTTTAGATACATCTCTCCAGTAATAGGTGGCCTTTTTTAGCCTTATATGTCTGTGGGGATAATACCAGGGCACAGAATACATGACAAATGGTGATTTTTAGCAAAACTCTGTCAGCTTTTAATGCATTAATTGGATTGTGGATTTAAATTGTATTTACGCAGAAACTCTTAAATTTTAACTCTTGACAAATACACGGCATGGCAGGAACATTTCAAGAATAGGCATTCAAATATATAGAATGTATTGTCTATGTTTATAGTATGCAATCACATATGCAAGGATACTGGTAGTAATGAATCCTTTGAGAACAAAGTCTTTTATAATGAAGTGGCTGGTCTGTAGTCAGCCAATCAATAAGTATTTATAGACCTTGGGCTTCATGCCAGGCCCTGGAAATATGGCAGTTAGAATACACAGAGGGAGGCTTAGACACTTAGAGCCTAGAAGTCTGTTTTTATTTTTAAGTCAAATCATCATTTTAGTCCCATGAAGATAAAACCTCCTAATATATCTTTCTTTTGTCCCCAACTATTTGAAGGTTAATAGGTCCTACTCCAGGTAAAAATGTGAATTCTGCTGTGTGATACACAGTTGGTTGCTTACCAAATGGCCTTTCTCCCTTAAAGCAATGATTTTATTATTGTTTGGTTGGTAAGGTATAGCCAGTCAAGTATAATAGGATGTTGATATGGGCTTCTTGGCATTTCAGTAGCAACTAATGACCCAAGAACAACAAAAAGAAGTGGGTGCTTAATAATAGGTCATTCCAAAGAGCAGTGGTGGTGGTGTTGGGTCACCGATGCCCAATTTGCAAAGGAGGTATCAAAAAATGCAATTTTGTAAACCCTTACTGGACTCCCATTTTGAGTGTAAAAGGTTTGAGGTTGAAGTGAGCAGGGAGAGTAATTTTTTGGAAAAAGTTGTTGGAGAGTTGTGGCATTTTGCTTTCTCATGGTGGGACTTGCCCTCACTTGATGAGTGAGAGGGTTTGAAAAGATCACAGAGATCTTGTCATTGGTACTCATGGGGTTGGTAGAGGAGAAGAAACTAGTACTTAAGCTTTGCCTGAGAAAGGTCAGGGCCTTTGGCTAGCAAGTTACTCTAATAGCCAGGCAAGGCAAGGTGGCTTTGTGGAATGTGTGGCACTAACAAATTTTATGGTGCTAGTGATACAGGAGTGTTTTTCTGGGCCAGAAAGGTTCATTGAGGAGAAAGAGCTGAGCTGTTCTGGAAAGAACCTACTGAGACCCCTTTTCCCAAGAGGGTCATCAACTCTACTCAGAGCTGATGAGCTCCTGGCCTGATTCAGGAGGCATTGCATTTGTGGATTCCTCACCGATGTTCCAGCTCGAGGAATTTCTTTTGCAGCATGTTTTACTCAGCTGCTCTATCTTATAGTTGAAATCTTCCTGCCTGGTACATTGCTAAAATAATTTCCTGCCAGTCTCCTCTCTCTGGGCCTGCCTTGCTGAAGATGTTAGTCCCTGCTTGGGATGTTCTGTAGGGTCCAGGTCTCTGCACTCCCAAACCTCCATTAAAGAGAAAAGAATCTGCAGTTCATCATTATTTTTTGCCCATACATTTTTTTTCCTGTTTACTTCTCTGTGTCTCCCTTTCTCTTTCTATTTCTCTCTCTTTCGCCTCCCACGTACTCAGTGGCAATAGCAAGATTTTCCTTCTGTTAACCTGTGTGTAACCACCCTCAATCACTTTCAATCAGTATAGTTGACCCCACTTATGATACCAAAGTTAAGCACCTGTCTCCAAACTGGCCAGTTGTCATAGTCACCTGTGTTTAACACAGTGATGACTTCAGAGGTGTGACCTAAGCTGATCTGAGGAAATTTGCTGGGACCATTTAGAAGAGGTATTCTCTTTTTACTAGGATTGCTAAGCAGGTAAGATGTAATGGAGGGATACTGATGGTTTACTTGCTTCTTGTAAACTTTCCTCAGCAGAAAGCGTAGCCAAGAGACGGGCCACAAAGATTTGTGATGACCCCATTTGAGTGTCTATATCCAAACATGTCTGAAATCATAACCATTCTACTTATGAGAAAGAGTAAATCTCCCCCAACCTTTTTGTATTGAATTTTGTCATTTAGAACAAGTAATGATCTAACTGATGAGAATTTATATTATGGTTAAATTGCTCTGACCAGGGGTTAAAAAAGTTGTTTCCATCCCCACTTTCTAAGAAAGGAAAGTTTTAAACATACAGACGAGGAAATAATATCAAATTGATCTCCATATGTTCTCTACCCAGATTTTAACAATTAACTCTATCTTTGCTGTAGCACCTGAAAGTCTATTTTAGACATCATGACACATTATTCTAGATATTTCAACACATCTCCTAAAAATAAAGAGTTCTCCTGTATAAACACAATACCATTATCCCACTTAAGAAAATTACCTGTAATTTGGTTTATTCTAATATTCAGTCCACATTTAAGCTTCACCATTTTTTCCTAGTATGTCTTTTATAGATGACTGTAACAGAATGAGTTTCCAATGAAAGCTCACACATTGATTTTGGTTATTAAATCTCCTTAGAACTGTTTCCCGTCTTATTATTTAATGACATTGACTTTATGAGGAGTCCAAGCCAGTACTAGTAAGAAACACCCTTTATGTTGAATTTGTCTGATTGTTTCCATATGATCTTATTTAACTCATGAAATGCTAGTAAGTTGCAAGGTGTAACTTTATCTTGTGAATTACTAGTAAATCAGAAGTTATATCTAGAGGCTTGATTCTGTCCAAGTTAGTGTTTTATTTATTTTTTTTAAAGAACACTTAGCTATAAATAACAAGTGTTGGTAAGGATGTGGGAAACTGGGAACTCTTGTGAACTGGTGATGGGAATGTAAATTGGTGCAGTTGCTATGGAGAACAGGATTGGAGTTTCTCAAAAAATTAAAAGCAGAATACCATATTATCTATCAATTTGACTTCTAGAAATTTATCCAAAGGAAATGAAATCACTATCTCAAAAAGATAATCTGTATCCCCATGTTCATCACAACACTATATACAGTAGCCAAGATGTAGAAATGATCTAAGTGTCCATTGACAGATGAGTGGGTAAGGAAACTGTAATGTAATAGTAGAATAGTAGTATATTATTCAGGCCCTCCCCCCATAAAAGGAGAAATCTTGCCATTTGTAACAATAGGTAAGGACCTTGAGGGCATTGTGCTAAGTGAAATATTTAAGTCAGAAAAAAAATATATGATAACACTTACCTTTGGAATCTTAAAAAACTGAACTCACAGATACAGAGAGCATATTGGTGTTTGCCAGAGGTAGGAGGTAGGGGGCAAAATAGCTGAAGGTAGTCCAAGGTACAAACTTGTAGTTATGAGATAAATAAGTCTTGGGGGTGTAATGTATAGCATGGTGACAATACTTAACAATACTGTGTTGTGTATGGAAGTTTCTGAGGGAGTAGATGTTAAAAGTTCTCATTACAGAGAAAGTTCTCACCCAGGTGGGTGGCTCAGTTGGTTAATCATCCAACTCTTGACTTCAGCTCAGGTTATGAGCTCACGGTTTGTGGGTTCAAGCCACATATTGGGCTCTGCACTGACATTATGGAGGCTGCTTGGGATTCTCTCTCTCCCTCTCTCTGTCCCTCTACTGCTCATGCTCCCTCTTTCTCTCCAAATAAATAATAAAAACTTTCAAAAAAATTCTCGTCATAAGAAAAAAATAAAGTACATGTGGTGATGGATGTTAACTAAATTTATCATAATAGTTTTGCAATATATACATATATCAAATCCTTATGTTGTACACCCAAAACTAATAAATGTTACATTAGTTTGTATCTTAATTTAAAAACTTCCCTAAAACTTCATAGGGATGTAATGTTATAGGTGATATTGTAGTCCGTTGTCCCCATTGCTCATATAAAGTCAGGTTGCTTAAAATTAGGGATGCTGAGGTTGACTGTTTTGCTTGAGAGGGTGATTTCTGTCTCATTATATAGGTACAGTTTTTTTGTATCCTTTGTCCTTAATAAGTGATCTCTGTGGTTGTGAGGTCATACTGTAGCATCTGAAAATCCTAAAATACTTCTGCATTTGTTTCCCTTTTTCTGTAAAGAAGAGTTTTGCTTTCTTCTTTCCCTCCCTCCCTTTGAAAATTTTCCTTTTTCTGTCCTCTCCTTTTTCTTTCTTTTTATCTCTCCTTGCTCTCTTTCCTTCCTTCCCTTCCTTGATTTTTTCTTCTTTCCTTCTCTCTCTCTTGTTCCTTTCCCCACTGTAGAGTTGGTATGGTGTTGACAGATGTGTTTGGTTTTGTTTGTATCAGGATGTCTTTATGTTTACCTCTTTGAAGGATATCTTCGATGGGCGTTGAATCCCAGGCAGGCTGTTCTTTCAGAACTTGAACCTACCATTCCATTATTTTCTGACTTGTATTGTTTCTGTGGAGAAGTCAGCTGATAGTCTTACGCTTGCTTCTTTGAATGTAAAGTACCTTTTATGTTTGACCACTTTTAAGATTTTTTTGTTGTTTCCTTTATTTTTAAATTGTCTTCCTATCATGCACACAGGTCCAGTTTTTCTTATATTATAAGGCATGACAAGGATTGTGGATGTCTTTACTGGGGATTATTGAAATCTCACTACATCACTCTTTGTTTTAAACTTCTCTAGCTTTATCAGTTAACTTATTTTGCTACCAAGCTTACGTATTACAGTCACTCTCTAAAGTGTATACTATGCTAAGTATATTTTATAATATTGTAAAGACCATCTTGTAATACTGGGTTGCAGCTAGTCCTCAAGAGCAAACTGGAACAAGGAACTTACATCCTGGGTAAGAATTACTTATATCTTTTTTTCCCCATGCAGCTATTACTTATCATGTTGCTTTTCATAGGTTTTTTTTCTTTTACTGAAGAATCTATTTGTGCATACATAGCAGAAAAGTGCTTAGAGTTTCTAAGTTTATGTCTTCTCCAGTCATGAAACCAAGCAAACCACGTTTATAATGTATGCCTAATTCCTTCCCTGAGAAGAATTTCATTGCCCCAGTGACATGAAAGGCAAACCAGATTCAACCAATGAACCCATCTCAGGCTGGGTATTTTTAAGGACATGGCTTCTGGGAGGCCACTGTTGTAATCATAGGTATTGAGGGGAAGAATTTTGATAGACAAGTCAGTAAGTGTTGGCTACATCTTCCCATTCTCTGTGGAAGCTGGTGCCTATGTTGCTTTACTTTGTAGAAGATGAGTTTTCCAGAATGTAAAAATGTCTTGTATGTAGACCAGCTAGGAATCATCTTAAATATTACCTGATTTTAGAAACATAAGATACTTTTTATTGTGCTGTAGGATCCTGATATCCATAAAAGAATCTTTTGGAAAGCTAACCTTAAGCTCCACTTCCCCACACTCCAGCTCTTGCCCTAGGCCATATCATTCTCTTTCAACATTTTTGTTTTTTAAACTATGCTCTGCTCTTCCCTAGGTGCAAGATCCCTGGGTGTATATTTGATGAATACTGTCACATTCGACAGTGTTTTATGTAATGCTAAATAATTCTTTTATACCATCTTCCTTTTATCTGATATTGCAGAAGGCAGCCCTCTGGTACTTTAGTTGTTTTGCTTTTGGAATAACTGGACAAAAAGCATATCATGGGAATGAATCTTCCATATTAAGAAAGGAATAATTCTACATGGATTTGATATCTCAGAGCAATGTATTTAGCATCATTTATATAAAAATGAAATATATGCTTAAAAGCCAACAACTGCTTAGAAGTTCTTTAAAGGTAAAAGTTTTAATGTACTTCAGGATCTGAAAACATGAACACAGACCTCATTTAAAAATATATTTGACCTCTTTTTTTGCCTTTGTTTCATGTGCTTTTACTGTATGCCTTTAATGGATTGTGTATGTACACATGCACACATACCACATTTTAGGAACTCTGACGTCTAAAGGAAAACCCTTTACTTCACATTTAAGGGACTGTGCAGTTTTGTACTCAGATAAGAAGCCAACAATAGTAACAAGATTATCAACAGCACTGAATGATTCTTTCAAAAGATTTTCCTATCCCTTATTCCTAACCCTGAGAAAGTCCTTAGGAAGCCATAGTTAATTTTTGCTAAGAGAAATGCTTACATTTTTGAGGCCAGGCTTCAAACAAGCTTGTGAGTTCATCACATTTCAAGAACACTGGTGTGCAGAAGATACAGTTGTTATAACTGGAAAAGAGGGTCATCATAGTTCAGCTTTGTCTACAGATAGTGATAGAGTTAACAGCATCCATGAGACGCTATGTTACTGAACGCCAGTAACTGGCCAGTAACTAATAAACTATTCCCTAAAGAGTCTGTCCTGGTGTATGATTTTCAGTTATAATAATGTGTGCTGGCGTGTGCTGATGAGCTTGCTGCAGCATGTTCAAATGGCCCCGTCTTGTTGGCTTCCTAACAGCTCCTCAGAATTGCTGAGGGGCTGGCCTGGTTTTGTTTTCCCTGCACCCTGAGAACCACTCATTAAGGCAGGGTTCACCCAGCATTATGAATGGTGTGTTGCTCCTCTGAGCCGGTTAGAAAACAAGACGCCTGGGTCCAGGCCCTTCCATATGTACTTCTGCTCTGATAACCTTCAAGCCCGTTACAGCATAGCATCTAGGTGGTGGCTGTGGCCTCATGTCAGAGGAGAGCTGGTGATGTGACATACTCTAGTCTGTATGGATTCTATTTCAATGTAATCATTTAAGAAGATTAGATTTTGTGTGTGTTTTTCATTAAGCACTTTGTAACATAGGTCCAGGATCAAAAAGAATGTAGTTGCTCTGTAAGTTTCCTAGCATTGCCATGACAACCTTCCACTAACTAGGTAGCTTAAAACAACAGAAATGTATTCTTTCACTGTTTTGGTGCTAAAAGTCCAAAATCAAGGTGTCAGCAGGTTTGCGCCTTTCGGAGCCTCTGAGGAGGAGTGTGTTCCATGTCTCTCTCGTACATACTGGTGTTGGCTGGTAATTCACATCCCTTAGCTTGTAGCTGTGTCACTCCCATCTCTGCCTCCAGCACTTCATGACTTTTCTGTATATCTGTGTGTCTGTCCTCTTCTCAAGATATCAATGATTGAGTTTATTGCCATCCTAATCTAGTATGGCCTCATCTTAACATATCTTAATTATATCTTCAAAGACTCTATTTCCAAAAAGGTCAACATTCACAGGTACTTGGGGTTAGGACTTGAATATACCTTTTGGGGGGGGGGCACAGCTTAACCTATTATAGTTGTTTTTGCTGTGCAACCCTGTTTAATTCACTTGACTTCTTTTGTCCCCCATTTCATTACTAAAATCTAAGTTCTACTTTATCAGGACTTTCTTCAGTATAATTGATCATTGAACTCTTAAAAAGGTTATCACCAATTAACAAGAATCATCGTGCTTAATAAAACCCAACAATACTAATTCCAAAATATGCACAAAGTAGCTAGAGTAGGGAAAAACCATCCAAGATAGTGCTTAATGGGTAATATTGATACTTCCGTTGGACAATGTTCTCAGCCATTTAATATATTAAAACTTAATTCAAGAAACAGTTCTTTGATCCCTGCTGAGGGCAAACAACAGTATTAAGATCTGGGGATAATTAAACAGAGAAGATGTACATTTTTATTTCACCCTCTATTGGTGATACAAAACAATAAGTAACTGATTGTTTTTAAATTATCTTAAAATACATATATAATATCAGGACCCAGATTCACAGTACCACTTTCCAAACCAGTCCCTCTAAGAGGAAAACGACCTTGGTGGCCACTCTGATCACATAGTTAAACCTCTGTGTTCTAAGCTTCATTTGGAAACATTCAGCATGGATCAGACTTTTCACTGAGCAGTGCAATCACAGGGGAAGTACCCCTTTGCAAAGGGTCCAGATTCGAATGGCCGGAGTTTCAGAGAAGGCAGCATCAGCCTGCCCTTCACCGTAAGGGTAGAGGCAGAAAGAAAGGAGCCCTGCCAGGTTTTTGCGAAGCAAAATTCCCCTTCCTTTTAAAACACAATAGCTTGTGTAATTTTGTCACATGCATCTGTTGCTCTCCCCACTTACTGGGGACTTACACCTATTTCTGTGCTGAAGTGCTCACCAGAGCATTCAGGGGAGCAGTCGTCCCTCCAGCCCCTGCCACCTGCCACGGGGGACGCCGCATTATTCATCGGGGAGCTAATGGCAGGTGATGAGCTCTTTTCACGCTACATCCCTCTCAGTCGGTGTTTATCACTCTGTTCACCAGCAGCCCTGCCATTACTGAGGGGCCAGAAGAACCCTACACACTTGCTTGCAAGGTAATGGGAAACGTGCTCAGCTTTCCGGGCTCACAAGTGCAGATGAAGGTTATCCCCAGGGCAGCTGCGAAGCCCAGGGCGGGAGGAAGGTGGTCACTCTAAGCGAACAGCTTAATTTTGGAAATCCATACAAATCATGTCAGAGCCATGATAATCCATCTTCTTTAGCTCCCAGCCTTTCAGCAGTGACTGCACTGTAATAATTTCCCCCGATTCACCTGTGATCTCTATAAATAACCGGAGTGAGGGAGGAAAGGAGGGGAGGAAAGAGATGAGTTTGGCTTAGTGTCTGATGAGCATGCCAGGGAGGAATTTATCTCTGTCTCGTAAGCAGGCCGGGGTCTTCTCCCGGGAGTGGGCGGGTGTGGCCACGTGCAGGGAGCTAGCAGCGGGACAGTCCTGCCACCCCAGCTCAGTGCTCTGGTGTCATTTGACACCAGCCTGACAAGAGAGATAGTGGTTCTACTGATTTATCTGAAAGCCGTGACAAAAAAATTATGGAGCAATACCATGTCAGCATGTGGGAGGAATAAAAGAAGGGAGACGATTTTATCCTCAGGCCCTTCAGTCCGTAGGGGAGCACACGTTATCAGAGATTCCTTTGCCACCCCACATTTCCCATTGGAACCATCAAGTGATTCTAATTTTTTTATTCACTTTTTTTCTGGTGGAGTTTTTTGGTTTTTTTGTTAGGAATAGTGGGACTCGGGGTGGGGGGTTACCGTTTTGGGTTACAGAGATGTTAACTGAAAGAATCTAGGTACAGAAAAGTCAGTACGGTCAGGACAGCCTGGTAGGGAGGCAATCACATTTTTGTCCACCCTGCTCACGGGAGCTGATTTCACAGCTCTTCCTGCTGGGTGCGGTTCCTGAATCCAGGGTCTCCCATTGGTTTTGCTCTTTCACCTCACAGGCAGTGTGGTGCAGTACAGGACAGAGAGGGTGGATTTTAAGGTGGGAAAGACTTGGGTTTTAATCAGCCATTTGGTAGCTGTGGGACTTTATGGAAACTTTTTGAGCCTTGCCTTTATTACTTGTATAATGGGTATATAATTACAAGTGTAGGGTTACTTTGAAAACTAAATAATAACCATTTAATAAGTCCTTAGCAATGGCTTACTCCTTCCATTCCTTTGAACTTAAGGTGAATTTATTTTTCCTTTTACATGGCCAAGGAAAATTTCTTTAGATAAGTTGTTGACAAGTCTTCTTCTGTAAGGTGAGCAGATTCAAACACTCTTAAGTATTTCAGATTGGCTTTTGTTCTGTGGGCTAACGTTTAAATAAACGGATACACATCCATACCGTGGAGTATTATTCAGCAATAAGAAAGAGCCACACAATGTGGCTATCTCTCCAAGGGAATTATGTTGAGTGAAAAAAGCTAATCCCAAAAGGTTACATACTTTGCTTTTGAAGAAGATACTGATTAGGTAGCGGGAAAGGCACTCAAGGGAATGGGCACTGGCATCAGACCAACGTGGTTATGAATTCTGGATTCTACTTCTTCCTAGCTATCTGATCTTGAATAAGCGAGCTATCCTTCATGAGCCTTAGTGTTCTCATATGCATTTGGGACATAAAAATACCCATCTTGTATGGGTTGCTCTGGTCATTAAATGAGAAAGTATATGTTACTGTTATTATTAGTTGATTGTATGAGAATAATCATGAACACTTAAATTTATGCCAAATACCCCATTCCTTAAAGACGTTAAGTGAGGTTCAGGTAATAACTTCTTAAGTTGGCTGAATGTGTCATAAAATAATACTCTTCACGGAAATGGCCATGTTGTCAACATCCACACTTGAAAGAAACTTCAATAAAATTTCAGAATGCCCTTTCAATGAATTATGGAAAGGGCTCTTTAATTGCTCTCTATATTATTATATTTGAATGAATATCTGGCCCTAGGGGCATGAATCAATCTTCAGTATTATGTGTCATCAATTATGCCATGGGTTGTAACAGTTCTAGGACCACCTGCATATTTACATGCTTGAGCAGGTGCTTACACATGAAACAGAAGAGTGAATGTTATAGACTGTAATCATTCATTCACAATTTCTGATGGTGAATTATCCTCTTTCCATTTCCTGTTGGTCTAGGTACTTACTCTTTCCTGCCTCGTGTGCTGGGAGGTAATTATGGGAGTCTCAGCTTCAAAGCCTCGTTCTTTGAAATTTATCTGTTAGCATTATAAAGTATGGCATTTATAGTATTAAAAAAATGCCCCACTGTTTTGAAAGCTAGTGTGACCACAAAGCCAGTGTGAGATAGACCTCCTTTTGTCAGACACGTGGAGGTGAGAGTAAGGAAAGCTAGTGCTGTGGTGGCGTATGGACAAATGTGTGGTCGGATCAACTCGGAATGCAGGGCATTGAGTGTGTGTGAGATGGAGGGCCAGCCAAGTAGAGCAGAGTGCGCGAAGGCAGGTGCGGATCTGATTTTGTTCCTGACACTCATTAATGGTTAATCTGTGTATTTTTGGACAAGTCACATGATCTCTGAGCCTCCGCCTTCTCATTAGTAAAGTTTTGAGGGTGTGGGATTCTGGAGTCAACAGAAACTGGGTTTAAATCCTTGTTCCTCTGAGCCTCAGTTGCCTCAGATGTAAAATGGGGATAATAGGATTTACTGAATAAGATTTTATGAGGTAGTACATTTAAATACCAGTAAAATACTGCTCCTCTAATAATGCCCATTAAATGCTGCTATTTAAGTGCCTTATTGAATCAGAGGGGGGGAAAATCCCTGGATCAATACTATGGAGAAGTTTATTTCTGTGCCCCCAATTCATTTTTCCCTCTCACCATGTAGGCAGAATAATGACTCCCTGAAATGTTCCAAAAATTCCTAGAACTTATAAATATGTTTCAAGGAAAAGGACTTTGCAGTTGTGATGAAGGGTATAGACTTCCAGAGAAGGTGATCCTGGACTATTCCCATGGACACAGTCTAATTACCTGAGACTTTAAATGCAGAGAACTTTCTCTGGCTGGAAGTTGGAGTGTTTCTAAGCATCAGAAGGGTTAGACATGCCATTTCTGGCTCTGAGAGCAGGGCCCATGTGCAGGAACTGTAGAGAGGCCTCCAAGAGCAGAGTGCAGCCCCAGTCGATGGGACCTGAATACTAAAATCGTAAGAACTCGAGTGAGTTGGAACGCAGGTTCTTATCAGAACCTCGCCGTAAGAGCCCAGTTGGTTAACAGCTTGATTTCTGCCTTATGAAATCTGGATTAGAGAAACCTGTTGGGCCAATTCAAACTTCTGACCTAAAGAACGATGAGATAATAAGTTTGTGTTGTTTTTAGTCACTCTGTTTGTGGTTATTTGTTATGGCCATGATAGAAACCTAACACATCATCTGATCCCCTTCACATCTCCTTCCAGACTTGGCAGAAGTTGGCTGCAATTTCAAACATGTTTCACAAGGATAACATTACTTGGGGTGGAAAGGTATCTATGCAGAGGTTTATGTGTTACAGATAGGGGAGCTTATCACCAGGGCATGGCAAAATTATATATATATAATACATCTATAAAATGTATATATACAATTATCTATAAATGAGATTTGGAGAATTAAAAAACTGAAAGCAATATTTGTGACTATATATTTTTGTCTCCTTGTTTTAAGATGAAGGAGCTAAAAAGTCAGAAGTGGCCAATGGACTTGCCCAAAGTCAAATTTCCAACTACTTGTCCTAGGCTAAGACTAGCCTATCAAATTCTTGTGATGTCCTCTGGTGACTCTACGTGGTATTCACACCTAATGGATTCCAGGCACATGGTGGGGCATAGAATGGCAAAGTGCTGAGGGGGAGGTGATCAGGAATGTAAACAGTGTTTTCCTATTCAATGAGGAATCTCAAAGACCAGCTTCTTTAAAAATGTTTTACCTGTGAGTATGCATAAAACTTCATTTCGCCCTCCAGATTGGGTTTATGCATCTAGATTCCTCACCTGGTTTTATTTCTCAAGTGTTCTGCTTTATGTGTAAGCTAGCATGGTCATAGGTAGATGGAAGTCACTGAACAGGACGTGAGGGATTAGGTTAGGTGACTGCTAAGATCATTTCCTGTCCTAGAATTGTTCAGAGCACTCAAGGTAGTGATTTATGTCTGCTTAGAAGGATGCCATCCAGACCTTGACCAGTGTTTGAAAACAATTTCCCAGCCAGCAATGCGAAGAGATTGTTCTGCAAGTCGGCCATCTTTATGGTATATTGTCCATGAAATCACCAAGTAGACATGTCGCTGCATCATAGAACCTTCACCCAGGTTCATATACATGAGGCGCTATTGCCTTACAAGACAGTTATGAGATGTATGATAGCAGTGGAAAATAGAGGTTCTATGTCTCTTCACGATGCTGAAAATATGGCTTCCTTGTTGGATCCTATTAAAATCCCTGCAGATGCATATATACTATGACAGTGAGTGTGCATTTTTTCTTCTATTGCTCTAGAATTGGTAATAAGGGCTCAGAGTTGAAGAGTGTACAAGTATCCCTCATTTAAATGGGGACACCCAAAACTGGGGTTAGACACCTCTCCAGAGCTTCCTAAGAAGAGGCACAATCTGCCCTTCTTACTCAACTATCTCACCATCCCATGTTGATAAGTATAGGACTAGACTGATACATGTTAGTTTGTTGTTGCTACCCTGACAACGTACTATCGATTGGGTGGTTTGCACAACAGAAATTTATCTTCTTACAGTTCTGGAGGCTACAAGTCCCAGACCAAGGTGTTGGAAGGATTGGTTTCTTGTAAGATATCTTCTTGATTTGTAGATGGCTGTCTTCTTCTTGTGTCTTTGCAATACTTTTACCCCGTGCCTGACTATGTCCAAATGTACTCTTCTTGTAAAGACACCATTCATATTGGATTAGGGCCTAGTAATACCCTCATTTTAAATAAATTGCCTTTTTAAGAACCCTGTGTCTAAATATGGTTACATTCCAACTTTCTACTGTTCTTAGCTGAAAAGAAAACCACAGTTGTTAGCATGGCTGCACATTAAGAACTAGAGAAGTTGAAGGATGGGTCAGTTATCCATGGCCTTCCCAGGTGACATCTAGGCTAAACAAGTGGATATTCCACCCCCACCCGCCAAGGGAAGAATCTGAAGTAAGCATTGCTCCTGAGGCTGTTCAAGAACTATGCCGGTATTATCTTTGTTAATGGTTCTCATCCAGAGTGCTTTGGCCCTCTAGGGGATACTTAGAAATTTTATTTGTAACAACTAGGAAGAGAGTGCTCCTGCATATAGTGGGTAGATGCCAGGGGTGCGTCTAGACATCCTACAATGGACAGGGCAGCCCACACACCAAAGAATTATCTGGGTCAAGAGTCCGCAGAGTTGCTGTTGAGAACCCTAGTCTACGTGGAGGCCAGAACTTTGGCACGTGCTTCCATATCAGCATAGGCCACCACCATTACACAGAATCAGACTAAAAGAGGGGGAGACCCATGATGTCCTCTCCTTACTGACATAGCCAGTTACATAAGAGCATCTTTGCATCTTTTGTTTCTCCTTCTTAGACTCAACTGCAAGGATCAAGATAGAGGGGAGGAGAGGCAAAGAAGTGACCCAGAAATATACCATATTCTCCCATTCTGTAATTCAAGGGCATAGTGGGAAACAAAGAGTTTAGAAACAGATCATGCCTTCCTCTTCACATTAGGCTACTTGAGCCACTGATCTAGTCTGTGATACAAGAAGCGATTAGCTTTTGAATTGGATATGAGCTTGACGTGTTAACTGGACTGGGATTGCTTCCTTGCTTGCTTGCTTGATTTTGAGACTGGGTTTTTAGAAAGTGCCTGGAAACCTATGGGGTTTGCCTAAAATGTACTTAAGTAATGGGGAGGGGGAACTCAACAGTATTAAACTTGCAAATCGTGATGAAATAAAGCCATTCCTTGGTTGAATCTCTAATGACCTGAAACTCTTTTAATAGGAGTAAACATATAATATAAACATGGCATGTACCCGTCTTTAAGCCAGCATGCGTGCCATTCAGGAGCTTGCCTTGTAATACAATGGATGCAACTAATGGATGATGCATTCCATAGAGGGAAGCCAGGTGTTTGCTCAGTTCACTGTTCTAAGACTTCTGAGTCCTAAATGAGGTAATGATTTTCTGGTAGAAGTGCAATAGCTTACTTATTCATCTGGCTGCATGAAATCGAGTGAGAACATGTAAGTTCAAACCACAATTTACCTACTGAGCTGAAGGTGTGATCTTAGTTACATAGCTTCTGTTTGAGTCCAGTTTCTCCATCTACAAGGTGGATAAATATGATTCAGAATGTTATTTATAAGGTTTGCTTAGGGTTTAGTGAGGCTTGGGGTTTAGCTTCTTATTATTGTTTATTTAGCCAAAGTTTTCATAGCTGTCACGCAGTGGTAGCTGCTATTTATAGAGCACTTTTCTCTATGATTTTATTTATATAAATTTCAAAACCAAGCAGAACTAGTGCATGGTGATAGGATTTCAGCATGTTGTTTACCTGTCGCCGGGTGGGCTCGTGAAGAAGTGGCTTCCAGAACGCTGGTGACTCTTCCTTATCTGGGTGGTGGCTACCGTGGTTTTCAGTTTGAAAAAGTTTTTATTTTTTAAATTGACGTATAGTTGGCATACAGTATTAGTTCAGGTTCACAGCATAGTGATTCGACAATTACACACTTGTGCGGTGCTCACCATGATGAGTGTAGGTGGTATCTGTCACTCTACAAAGTTACTGGGATATTATTGACTATAGTCCCCATGCTGTGCTTGCGATCCCAGTAACTTACTTGTCTTACAACTGGAGGTTTACATTTCTAAAATGTGCCATACTCTTTTCTGGGTATTTTTGAGTACCGGATAGGAAAAGTAGTCTTGATTTAACTTACAGCAAGAGACTCCTAAAGTGTTTTTGAGGAAAAAAATAAGTGTAACTGGTTTTATTAGGAAAGATAGTGACTGCCATTGTTTTTGAGCTAATTTGACAGATTACTTTAGAAGACATTATAAAATCTGAAATTGTTTTTCTGCCACCTCCTCTTCCTTTGGTCTCTTCTCCTAAGCGACATAATAGTTACCCATTGGATCCTAGCGCTTTGCCTGCCCTCCCTGGTGCTATAATAGGGCAGTCATTTGAGGAGTGATGACTCACTAAAGTTGGAGTCTTAACCTATCAGCTCACTGTGAGGATGAGGAATGTTGTAGACAGAATCTCAAAAGGTAGCGATCTGATGGCGGAAGGGGAGATCTCTTGTCCGGCTTCAGTCTCAGGGGAGGTCTTTTCTTTTGGGTACCGCTGCGTCCTCTGCTGGAGGCCCGTTAGAGCTCCCGCAAAAGCCCTCACGACGGCAGTTACCTTTTAGGAAACGGTAGGTACTTTTTTCAGGTGGAATGATCAGGCAGGAAAGAAAACCCCTCCTACCTCTCTAGCGACTCAGGAATTGAGTGTCAAGTCGGGAAAGATGGAACAACATGAGGGCTTTGCATGGTTCAGTAGTCGTCTTACTTCTTGTGTTGTAGCCCTGAATACGTTAGTTCCAAAGGGACTAGGGACTGGGTGGTAACTATGCACACAGGTCGACGGACGGCGCACCAAACTTCGCTCAGATTGACTGAGAGTCACAGTGCATGCCTTTTATGTGCGAGGAACTGGGGATACAAAATTATTAAACATAGTTCTTAGCTTCAGGACCTTATCCTCTGGAAAACCAGACATGGTTGACAAATAGACATGCTTACTCGTTTGGGTAGCAGGTGATGAACATGTTGTAAATAAATGGATGGTGAGTAGCTTGAAAAAATTAGAATCCTATTTGTAAAATATTAATGTATATATTCATGATCCCACTTCACATAAAAAATTAAAATATTAAACATACTTCGAAATGTTATAAAAAGTTGAGAAGTCATATATTGGTACTTTATAATTTGTTAATTGTAGGATTTAGGGACATGTTTTTTTTCTAATGTTAAAGTTTATTTATTTATTTTGAGAGAGGGGAAGAGAGAGAGAATCCCAAGCAGACTCCATGCTTCCAGCATGGAGTGCAATGTGGGGCTTGATTTCACAAACCATGAGATCATCACCTCAGCCAAAATTAAGAATCAGATGCTTACGTGACTGAACCACCTAGGAACTTCTTAAGAACATGTCTTAAAATTTTATTTTATTTTTATTAAAATTTTTTTTAATGTTTTATTTATTTTTGGGAGAGAGAGAGAGAGCGAGCAGGGGAGGGTCAGAGAGAGAGGGAGACACAGAATCGGAAGACAGGCTCCAGGCTCTGAGCTGTCAGCACAGAGCCCAATGCGGGGCTCTAACTCATAAACTGCGAGATCATGACCTGAACCGAAGTCGGGCGCTTAACTGAGGCACCCAGGCCTCCCTAAAACTTGGTTTTAAAGAATAGAACTGTTTTTTGTATTTTTAAGATGTGCTAATTGCAAAGATATATAAAAGAAAAAGAACTAAAGAAATAATATGTAAAGATATAAAAAAAGTCAGTGAAAAAGTACCAGCAATCCATTTCCTGAATATAAAAACATGAATGGGCTGGTGTATATCCTTTGAGGCTTTTCTTTTTTTTAAACAAAATTTCATGTTTTATTTATTTTTGAGAGAGAGAGAGAGTGTGTGTGCAGGGGAAGGTCAGAGAGAGAGAGAGAGAGAGAGAGACACAGGATCCGAAGATAGGCTCCAGGCTCTGAGCTGTTGGCACAGGATCCAACGCAGGGCTCAAACCCACAAACTGTGAGATCATGACCTGAGCTGAAGCTGGACGCTTAATGCGCTGAGCCACCCAGGCGCCCCACCTTGGAGGCTTTTCTTGCGCATATGTACACCCATATCATCTGAGATGATGCTGTGCTTTTTCATTTAAGACCTCCCTTTGTCCGTGTTAATATATTTTATTTACATTGTTTTAAAAGAAACACACAGGGCATAATTATGTATTATCTGGCTTTCTTGAAGTATGATTGACTTAAAAATTGTACACGTTGAAGGTGTGCAGCCTGATTTGGTACACGTGTTGTTCACTTTGGCTTTTGTAAGCAGAGAGGGGTCTGAAATGAAAAGTCCAGGCTTTTCCGCTTCTTCTTCCTCAACCTTGGTTTCACTCTGGGAAGCAGCCACCTTCCTACACTGCTCTTTTTAGTTCCCCTCGTGATTAGTTTCATAAGATATACACCTGCTCCCTCTTCTCTTCCTTCTCTTGCCCTCCTACTTCTCAATTTCTGGTAGCTCTACTTTTAATTTACATAGTCACAGTGAAACATTTACCTTCCTTTCTGAAACCATAATTATTATGGGCTTTGTCTTTGGCTTTTACTGAAGGCTGGAAACCAATAAATATTATTTGTTTTAATGGCCATGTATATATTATTCACCATAAATTTAAATAAAGGTGTTGGATTGCATTTCCTTCTTTTTATGTCCAGTGTTAAGACAAAAATGCCATTTGAAAAAGAATCTTCCTAGTGTCAGAGTCAAATGGATTCACTTTTATTACGTTTTTGCCATATTTTAGCATGACTCATATTTAAACAATGACTTTTTCCAGTAGCTCTTCTATTTTTCCAAATGTTTTTTTTTAAATTGGCTTTTTATAAATGAACCTATCCTTTATTTATTGCATTTTTGTTTTTGCCTAAGAGTTGTCAAATTAATAGTAGTTTTTAACCATATTCTCAAAATTACTCAGCCTCATTTAAAAAAAATTTTTTTTAAATGTTTTTTAATTTATTTTTGATACAGAGAGAGACAGAGCATGAGAGGGGGAGGGGCAGAGAGAGAAGGAGACACAGCCGGAAGCAGGCCCAGAGCCTGACACGGGGCTCGAACCCATGAACTCGAGATCTGACCTGGGCTGAAGTCGGAGGCTTAACCAACTGAGCCCCCCAGGTGCCTCTCAGCCTCATTTTTTTTTTTTAGCACACACCATACTGGCTTTCTCCTTCTAGAGACATCATCTCCCTGCTGTATCTGGGCTGGTCGGTCTTTGTTAAAAAATTTTTTTTAACATTTGTTTATTTTGGAGACAGCCAGCAGGGGAGGGGCAGAGTGAAAGGACACAGAATCCAAAGCAGGCTTCAGTCTCTGAGCTGTCAGAGCCTGCCACAAGGCTCAATCTCACGAACTGTGAGTTCATGACCTGAGCCGAAGTTGGACGCTCAACCGACTGAGCCACCCAGGCACCCCCAGGGCTGGTCACTCTTTTAATCTGCTCACAGCATCAACATTTCTTAAGCCTTGAATGTGTCTTGCACTTTTGGGGTAGCTTCTCTTGTTTGGGAATCCTATGTCTCCTCTGTTTTGGTTTCAACTTCATTGTCTGCAGGACATATTCACATGTCAGACTTAACAAATGGTGCTCGGTGTATCAGCATTCTGAGTCTGTGCACATCCAAACATGCCTTTATGTTATCCTTTTTTGCTAGTATTTTGTTTGACTATAGAATTGCAGGTTCAGAATCCTGTAGAACTTTGAATATGTCTTTAACTTTTCACGTGCAGGGTTTCTGATGAGACGTCTGATGCCAGCCTGATCGTAGATGTACGTGCTTGTTTTGTAGATGAACTAGAGTGTGGTCCTTGCTTCTGGAAGCTGTTTGAAAGCAAGAGCACATGCCCCGGCCGCAGATAACATGTGCGTTTCAGGCCTGGAGGAATGAAATGGGGGAGCAGGGAGAGACGCTCTCTGCAGGCAGGATCTGCGGGACTCAGTGGGTCTCCTTTTGAAGCTTGACTTCACTTCTCAAATTTTCTGTGAAGCCCAGCTGGAGATTTCCCTTCTTCAGGCAGTCATGGTCAGTGGGACATAATGATTGCCCACCATTCACTGACCTGTGGCACAACGGAACTGAAGGGTCTAAAATAGCCAGCCTATGTTTTAAGGGCTCTAGATCCTTCAGAGGTAAAATATAATTGATACAAACCTTTATCTTCGACTAGTGGTTTATATTTTGAATTCTGCTGGGTCTGAGGAGCCAGAGGGTAGCCACAAGTTTCAGTTTAGGTTGATGTTGTTGTTTTTTTACATTGCTATTATTATTAAATGGATGTCTGCCTTTGTTTGTGACATGACACATGTACTATTGTGCACTGTAAATTGTGGTTTTGGAAAAGCTGGGCAAGGTGAGTTATATACAAAGGGCTGGGCATATTTTGGAGGACATCTCTGCTTATCCAGGCGAATCTTTGAGTCTCTCGTCTATACCAGGCCTGGATGCATCCTTGTTTAATTGCAACTTTTCCTCAGGGCCTACAGATAGCGCTTCTGAAGGTGCATGTAGGTGTGAATTGACATAAAGAGGCAAAATGGAGCGCACGAATGGTTCTAGTGTCCAAGAGACGACATAGGCATAACGATTTCTTCGCTATTAAAATCTTTATGTGAAGATTTGTGACGTAAATAAATCAGGCTACTGAGAAGGTGGATAAAAGCTCTCTCTTTCATGTAACTAGAAAAATAATAGCCCCTATCCAGGAGGACATTTTGAGGATGTCTCCTACTAATATCCATGATTCTGCCATGTTCTAAAATATTTATTGAAAGAGATTAGAATCATCGATAATTGTTACTTGATGGAGGTTTGTGGAAATATGCTCTTGCAAGCCCTGAGAACCATGTGGTTCTCTTCAGAACAAATAATGAAGGTCAAAAGTACCAATGACGCTTACTTTGCCACAGTGCATTAATAATAATATTCTTTGTCTGAAAGCTGCTGAATCTGATACACCACTTTGAACCCTTCTGGTGCATTAGCAGGGCACGACACATGCTGGTGGCTCTATGTGTGGATGACGTTTGTGCACAGAATTAGGGGATGGCAAGAGTAATTTCAGTTAGCCCATTCCAGACTTAGAGATCTATAGAAGGCTGTTGGAATCAGGAAGCTGAGGTAAACTCATCACGCACAAGAGGGGTTTTTATCTGAAAGGTACCAATTTTTCTGTGTTCTTCGTGGTGAGATAGGGTCTATGGTTGGGGAGATAGGCAGGGGACAGGAAGAAAGCCATGGTGCAGTGAGTTTCTGCTTCCCTAGACAAAGCACACAACTCACCTGGTGGTTTTTTTTTTTTTTTTAGTAAGTCAAGTAGTTTAGGTTGGACAAACCACCATGTTGTCATTAATTTTATAAGCTCATTTTTCTCTATACAGTTTTTTTTTCTTCTTCAATCTCCTCTTTGCCTGTCTCCTCTTTCTTTCTCTTAGTTCTTTTGTAGTTATTTGGTCATTCATTCGTTCAGTAAGCACCCATGGAAGACTTTCTCTACATAAAGCCCTGTGCATCAAAGTGGGTACAGAAAGGGCTAACAAACATTTCTGATCCTAAAGGACCTCACAGCCTATTTAGGTTTAGAAGAAAATATCTGGACATTGCCTTTGTGCTTTGAGTTATTTCAAAGCTTTGGGAGTAGAGCTCTTCTTTTGTATGTATGGATTCCCTAGCTGTGTGCCTCGGAAAGGCACAGATCAAAGTGAAGACGTTGCCTCTGTGGGCTGGGTGTTCGTAGTGCAGACTCTGGTCCCTCCATCCTTGAATCCTCCTTATCTTTCGTCCCATCTGTGGTAAAAAGTAAGATCCCTCGTGACACCTCTGGGCTTTCTCTTTCAGAAAACTCCTTCTTCAAGGCTGTTGTTACAAATCCATCCTTTCCCATTGTCCCCCCATATTCACTGAATCCATTACTATCATTATTTAAAGGGGGCTGCTAGGGGCACCTGGGTGGCTCAGTGGGTTAAACATTTGACTCTTGATCTGGCTCAGGTCATAATCTCACTGTTTGGGCTCGAGCCCCACGTCAGGCTCCGTGCTGACAGCGTGGAACCCGCCTGGATTCTCTCTCTCCTTCTCTCTTTGCCCCTCCCTACTTGTGTGCTCTCGTTCTCTCTCTCTCTCAAAATAAATAAACTTCAAAAATATAAAATAAAATACAGGGAGCGGCTAGGCTCAACACACAGAGAGAAAAGAATAAAGGGCTAGAGAATTTCAATTCTGACTTTTGCAACTTTTCTCCATTATCTCTTAAAAAGTGCAAGATGGATACTTTCCCTCAATGCTTTCTGGGTCTCTCCTGTTGAAAAACGACATCCATTTCTGACACTTCAGAAAAAGTATGGTGGTGGCAAGGGACTCTCTGTTTCCCGCTCCTGGATCCTTCTAGGCACTCTTGGTGACAAAGCTTCCTCAGAGTTGCCAGGCAAATCCTCAAGGCCCTGGCTCATGGGTGCCGCGCGGGCCTCCCTGGCATTCCGCGCAGTGACTGATGGCAGCGCTGCTCATCACGCCAAGCTGTCTCCAGAGCACAAGCAGCAAGACCTCATGTTCCCTTCGGAACCACAGAATCTTCACGCAGATCTATCCTGACGTGAGCACGACAGCAAAATAATTTTCAAAATGTTTTACGACCCCAGGCACCTCTAAAATAGCTCCACTTGTCACTTCCGTAGCCTCAAATCAGAATTAGACTAATATCAAGGGGGACGGCAATGGCACATTAGCCTGTCAAGCAGGCAGATCTGAACTTATGGGGAGCGTAGCGTGGTAGACAGATAGAAAGCGTGGAGGGAAGTGCATTTGGCTGTGTAACATGTGCTGCTAAGTGAGTATGGACTGAGGGATAGAAGAGGATTCAGAAGGGGTCCGAAGCCGATAGTCCTGATTTGCATAGCACTTTACAGTTTGTAATATATTCCCGTGTACGCTTTGCTTGCTCTTTTTATTCTCATCACAGACTTCTCAGTGTGGTGGGGGGCAGATATTGTCTCCACCTTAAAGAAACAGCCTCCAACAAGTTGGAGACCTGCTTCAGACCCACGTGGAACTGTTGGTGCCCAGCGCGGTGGCAGCTTTCACTTACCACCCAACACATTGCCTGGTTGGCACTTGAGTAGTTGCTAAATAACTTACATAGTGGCTGGGCCGGAACTTACATCTAGGACACTTCTATCTTGAGGCGCAGGGTTGATTGCCTCCCTTAGGGGAAAAAAGTAATTCAGAATCCTGCCATTGCTGTGGACATGACCATTAAAACTTGGTTCCAGAGCAGTAGGGGACCTGATTGTTAGCCTGGGCTGGGAGAGCTGGGTATGCAAGCAAGGTCGGGCAGGTCTGTCGATGAGCTGCAGGGATATAATGGGCTTGGCTACCGGACAGACTGGCAGCCGGGGAGAAAACTCCATGTAGATAGCCCAAGGGCTCTAACTAGGGTGAGCCAGCCTGTAAGGCTGATATTCAAGCCACTTCTTCCCATTCTCCATATGAGGAACTTGAGGCAGGAGAAGAATTTTGGCTAACGTCTCCGTCTCCTTGAGTGGAGGATCTTTTTATTTTAAAACACAGGTTCTCACTACGCTTTTCTGCCCCTGTAGGACGTGGTAGTCACCCGGTGAGTTACATGGGGATCAGCTAAGCGGAATCCCATTCATCATGCGAATCTTGTCTGAGATCTAACAGGGCGACAGGTGTGCGTGCAGCACCATGCCATGTGACTGCTGCTGCGACCGGGGAGACGGGAGCATGCCTGGCAGAGCGGAGACCGGCAGGTTTGCAGCAGGAAAGCGGCGTTGCAGGAGAAAGTGTGGAGAGAGGAGGCCGCCCAGGGAGTGAGTGGAATGCCCCATCTCAGGAGGCTAACAGTGCGCAACCCCCAGATCCCAAGGGCCTGGCGCTGTCCCATGCTGGGGTTTGCACTTGATGAAGAAGCACAGGAAAACCACGGGAGAAGTCTCCTCAGGGAGCTGCTTTGAATAAATGAGCATAATAGAAAGCCACCCTTCATAATTTCTTAGAAGTGTTTGCGATTTTGGAAGGGATCTTTGAAACTCCCCGTTTTAGAGAACCACCATATTTCAAAGGATTATTTCGAAACTAGAATCTGTATGCCTGGAGAGAGATGTAAATGCCTATTGCATAGTTGTGCATGAAAGAGGGCACACATGTAATTAATGTGGGAGCTGCTGCATACATTTGGGGATTCTCTTTCTTCTCCAGGGTAGGGTCTGCAGCCCATCTTTAACCTTTCTGGCTTTCAAAACCCTGCAGGATATTAAATGCATCAGAAGGCCATTAGCAGGATATTTGTCTGTGGTAGGGAAGAAGACTGCCTTCTGATCCATGTAAATATCCCTTATTGATTTAAAAAATTCAGCCTGACAAAGTATAAAGTAGATATTTAAAATGTGCATAGTGCATGAAATTACCTCACATTACTAGTAAATGCATGCCTTGTAGCAATTATGTCACTTATGCTTACACTAATTAAGTGTTGATGTGTGAGCAGTAAGTTGCAATGATGTCGTTAACTAATGTACATAAATATTCCCTTTAAACTGTAATTGCACTTTGCCACAACGTAAAAAGAAGGCAGGCTCAACTTAGGAATTATGTAGGACTGTTCTTGGAGAAAACATTAAGGAACTCTGTTCCAGAGCAGGAGAGCGGGGAAGAAGAAATGGGGAGGGGAGAAAGAAGGGTTGCAAGAGTGTCATTTACACATGCATTGAGAATATTTACAAGTTCTCTTTTTTGAGACAAGAGTGATGTCCAGCCGCCCAGGATCACTCGCACAGACTGTTTTACAAGCGGAAGGAGCCAGCAAGACTTAC
>NC_043712.1:71487358-71502221 GCF_006229205.1 Suricata suricatta | reverse complement strand
TCATGACCTGAGCCGAAGCCGGACCCTTAACCAACTGAGCCACCCACGTGCCCCATGAAGGATATATTTAAAATTACCAGCAGCAAAATCTCTTCCAGAATTAAAATGACTAAAGACAGTATTAATTTGTTTTGATGGAAATTGGTATTGGAGATTTCTTCGAGGCTCTGCACTGAAATTTAAATCCTAGGTAGCTCAGACACCTTGGTTTAGCACCTGAGCAGTAAGCCATTAATTTTTGAATTACTTATATCTTAGATCCACATAGTTCTTCTTGTTTCTCTAAAGACCTCTTCAAGTAATTCTTATAATTTTAAGCAGCTGACTTTGAGCTTTCTTGAATGGAAAAGAAATGAATCAATTGTATTTATTGAGTCAGTAAAACAGAAAACAAAATGCCTGCAGAAAGGTTAAGGGGGTTGGGGAGCTGGGAAGTGTGGATTAGATGGTAGATGCCTTATTCCACCGGCCTGAAAAGTGTCTTTCATTGTACGTTGGGTGTATCTTCAGGTCTCATCAATAAGTAAAACTGCAATTTATTAAAAGCAATCATAACTTACAAGACTCCAGCCTCCAGTCTGAAAGACAAAAGCTGCATTTATTTCTTGCTGGCTAAGAAGAACCTCAAACTGGCAATGCACCCTTTTGAAAAAAGCGAAAGCCAGGGTTTATGAAGAGTTTGGGCTAAGTATTTGGTTTGTGGGGTTAAATTTAAATGAGGCAGCGCTGTGATTGGTGAAGCAATTAACCAGATTAATTAGCACTGGTAACTAATTGGCTAGGGTTTGGCGGTAGAAGGTGCAGTGATTGTTTGCTGACAGGGATTTAACGCAACGGTTAGGTGTTGGAGGCATTAGTGCAAAGTTCTTTTTTATATTCACACAAGAGTTCAGCTCTTACCTTCACAGCTCTCTTTCTTTCTTCCACTAACTATAATATTCACTGAAGGCTTCCATTATATGAGAAGTCTAAAGCTAATCCTTTTCATATTTTAGCTTATCAATGAGAGACAGCAACCAAAGGTTTTTGAGCCTTTACCAGATGACAGAGGCTTTGCTTTCCAGTGGCATTTATCATCTGAGGCTGGTAGGGGGGTCAGAATTGAACACAAGTAAGTTTAAAAAAGGATGGCAAGAGCTAGGATAGAATACGGCAGTGGGGACATGATGGAGAGAATGCTCAGTTGTGCCAGTGACCTATTGTTTAGTTAAGTCTTAAAAAGCAGGGAAACATCTGTAAGGCCATAAGTCGAGTTGAGGGATTCTGGGCAGAGGGAAGGGTATGTGGAAAGGACTATTTAAAGTCATGCATATGGCCCTTCGTAGGAAAGTGGATGGACCTTGAGGGTATCATGCTGAGTGAAGTAAGCCAGGCAGAGAAGGACAGAAACCATATGTTTGCACTCATAGGTCTAGCAGGAAAACAAGAGAGACCTAATGGAGAACCAGGGGGAACAGAGGAGAGAGAGAGAGTTGGGGAGAGAGAGGGATGCAAAATTTGAGAGACTATTGAATGCTAAGAATGAACTGAAGGTTGAGGGGGAAGGAGGAGGGGGAAAAGAGGTGGTGGTGATGGTGGAGGGCACTTAAGGGGAAGAGCACTGGGTGTTGTATGGAAAACAATTTGACAATAAAATATTATGGAGAAAAAAAAATAAAGTCATGCTCTTCAGGGGACCACGAGTAATTCTGCGTGCACTGTGGAGGGATTTGTGTTTCTCCTTCCACCACCCCTCATTTTCTCCCTGGCTTCCCCAGGTCTTGCTATGAACTGAAGTTAGGTTAACAGAGGGGATCTTTGGGAGTACAATTCAAGTTGGCAAAAGACTAAACATTTTTAACATAATAACTGTGCTGGAGTCCTGGAGAAAAAAGATCTCATTGTTTCTAAGATATTTAACCTTGAATCTAATTCATTAGAAGAGCATCCTACCTCTTCCATCCACAGGGCTGGACACACCTACCCACTTCTACGTCCCAGCTGGCTCAGAAGAAGGAATGTTCATTTATGCCAACAGCCTCTCCTGAGACCCAGAGATAAAATAAGTGGAATGGGGGAGAGAAAAGAATTTATAAGGATGAAGGAGCTGTGTTGAAAAGGAAAAGGAAGGGAGGCATAGGATATGTTAGGATGCTTTAAGCGACAGGTCTGACGTTCAACAATAAAGGGAATTTACCGACTCATTTACTCAGTAACCCAAATATCCACAGCGTCCTCAGGAATGAAGCCCCATCCTTGTATGTGTGTGTGGATGTCTAAGTATTCTGCGTCACTCTCTGCCCACATTCATGTTGGTTTTATCCTTACGTCTGACTTTATGGTAGTGCAAAGTAGTTGCTAGCAGCTTTAGGCTGTTAAGTGTCCTTCTTCACAGCCAGGGAAAGTAACAAGATCTTCCCACGTTCCTCCAAGTCCAGATTTTATTATGACCGGAGCATCTTAGATCATGTGCCTGCCTCGGAAGCAATCCTAGGAGCCACAAGAATGCTCTGAGTTGTTCAGATTAGGGCCAGTGTATGTACCCATCCCTGAGCCATTCACTGTGGCAAAGAGAGGTGCCATGGCCTCGCTTGGTTTAGGCCAATCACAGCCTCTTGGGGTCAATCAAGCTTCAAAGTTTTTTCTCATCAAGAAAAAGGAGAAATTGGAGAATTGGAGAACTATTCTCCCGTAGGAAAATATTTAGTCTGGGGAAGCAACCACAAAGTCCAGTTTGTGTGACCCAAATTCTGCACTCAAGACCTCAGGCCTTTTGAAAGACCTGGCTTTCCTCTTCCTTAAGGCCTGGAACATAAAAGACTAAAGCCTAAACCGAACACTTGCTCGTACTGCTGACTTCACATGACAAGAGAATGTTCTTTCAGTTCTAGACTATGTCTACCCTTTTCCCATGGCTACAAGTACAGCCATGTCATGGGTGAGGAGAGGGGGCCAGATGAAGGGGTTTAACATTTATCCTGAAGCATTTTAGAATTAGCCCAGAAGAATTTTGAGGTAAGAAGGTTTATAATGAGGCTTATGGTTTGGAAAGGCAATGCTAGTTACTCAAATGGAGAATGAGTAGAAGAGACTGAAATCAAAGAGAGGTTTGGGCTGCTGGAGGCAAGAAAGGCAATGATGATGGAGTTGAGGTCCTACTGAGAAGATTTAAGAAGGGTTCTAAGGGTTTAGGGGCTCCTGGGAGGCTCAGTCGGTTAAGGATTTGACTTTTACTTAGGTCATCATCTCATGGTGTGTAGGTTCGAGCCCACTTTGGGCTCTATGCTGAAAGCTTGGAGCCTGGAGCTTCAGATTCTGTCTCCCTCATTCTCTGCCCCTCCCCCACTCATGCTTGTGCTCTCTCTCTCTCTCAAAAATAAACATTAAATTTTTTTAAATGGGAAAATCATTATTATTTAAAAAAAAAGTGTTCTAAGGGTTCTAAGTAAATCAATACTGGCACTGGTGAGGGTTTGGTGAGAGGGAACAGAGAATCTGAGAGGAATGGAAATAAACGTTAATGGCACCTTTTTCTAAAAGGAAAGTAGTAGTCACAAAATACTCATATCCTGACATAGACCAGTAAAGTAATAAAGATTGTTTTATCCTTTTTGTTTCCTTATGGCGAAAGTAAGAGGTCATAGAATAAAGATAGTTTGCAAAGGTCTGAAACTCCATTTCCTTTGATCTACTGAATTTCTGACCACCATTGAATACAGAGGCATACGTCTTTTGTGTGTTCTTTCTTCCTTAGATGAGGGACTCTCTGAAGCCTACTGTTCCCTCCTGTGTTGTTCGTGTTGGTAAATGTGCTAGTTGTTGATGGGGTTTAATAACTGAAAAATAAAGGGGTATTGTTGAAAACACAGATTTCATTTTATTGGAAAATTCCAATATTTCTAACTAGTAAGTCATTCTGAGTCTTGAGAGTGAACTCGCTCTAGATTAACCTTTAACATTTCTAATAATTGGGAGAGACTGGCTACCTTTCTTTTATTCCTTAATGTTTTTTTAAAAATGTTTTTAAATTTTTTGGTTATTTATTTATTTTGAGATAGATAGAGACAATGCAAGTGGGGAGGGGCAGAGAGAGAGAGAAAATGAGAATCCCAAGCAGGCTCCATGGTGCCCGTACAGAGCTCAATGTGGGGCTTGAACTCACAAAACCGTGAGATCATGACCTGAGTATAAATCAAGAGTGGGACCCTCGACTGACTGAGCCACCCAGGCGTCTCTCCTTAGTGGTTTTGGATTAAGCATGAAAAATGGAATGGAAGCATGAAATTTTAGACCTAATCAGGCCAACTTGGATTTAGAAGTCCCTTTGCTCGGGAAAGAATATGAATTTCATTCACATTTCAGGCAAAGGGCTTACAAGGTAAGCTGATCATTAAACAAATCTGTGCTACCTCACTGACAGGAAGTAATGTAGGTTTCCCACCACTAGCTTGATGGGCCATATAGCTGTTAAAGTCATTTATTATTTTTCATATGGACAATTGGAATCTTGTCTAGTTGAACAAATATCTTGAAATTGTTTTACAAGACAAGACAGAAAAACTTGGCAGAGAAGAATCATTTGGAAAAGATTGGCATATACAACTGACCACCAGCTCCTGTTTGGTTTCATTACAATAGCTTAGGAAGTAAACTGCATGTATGAGCTAGATTACCTGGGATATATTTATTGCCTTTTCTGTCTGGGGAAATTCCAGAGTAGCGAGAAGAAGGATTTATAAAGTAACCATTCTCTTCACACGTAAGTGTTGAGTGGGCTTCTACCACCACCTTCATTTTTTGCCTTGGTTGCTTGGGTTTGAGAAGACTGTTACAGACCAGGTGAGTCCTCATGACTCTACCCCTAGACCTCAATTTCTGAAATGACAATGGAAAAACAATGCATTCCCTACCAGCCTTGAAAATTTCTCCTGAAGATGAAACATTAGGATGTGGTAATTATGAAATGTCTACAGTTTCAGACTTTGGAATTGCCCTCCCCCACGGATTTGCTGTCACAGGGAAGCCCAGACTACTTGGTGTGGAAAATGTCTTTCCTTGGTCTTCTCTTGCCTTCCTCTCCAGCTCCTCTCCTTTTATCCACCCCCACTGTCTATACCTTCTACTCTACCCACCAGATGTAATGTCATTTTGGTCTACTTATGGTTTCCAAAGAAACTTCTATCACATACTCCTGCATATTCTCTCATCTTGCCCTCTCTATATAACATGCTTGTTGTCTGGAGGCATTTTAGTCACTGTCCAGCTTTCTAGGCCTTTCACCCCATCCTCTAGAAGCCAAGTCAAGGTAGATGTTGGCAGTAAGGCTGTGATGCTGAGGAGAAGGGTGAGGTAGGTTTATGAGTCTCCCTGTTTCTTCTTCATGATGGATATAGAAGGCATAGGGAGTCAGTGCCATCTCTAGTTTTACAAATGGGGCATCTGAGTTATAAAGGGTTTAAGTAATTTGTCCAAGGGAATAAAACAAGAAACTTGTAGACCTGGGATTTGGATGTAGGCAGTCTGACCTAACAAGTAGGACGTTTCCTTTGTTCTGTACAGAATATGGTGAGTGGCTGTTTGTTTATCCCTTCCCTGCCCTGCTGTGCCCTTTCCCTCACTCTAATCTAGGCTATGAGGCTTAACAAACTTTACTGAAGCCGTTAGAGCAACAGGAAGGGCTCCTATGCAGGAAGTAAATGTTGGAAGTGAAGTAACCATGAGAAGGCAAAGATGTGCTTTCTTTGGTGAGCTCTTCCTCCTCCTCTCTTTAAATAGTTGACTGATTCCAAGGATTCCCACCTCCTACCAGTGGGAAGAATGTTCCACCATGTCCCTGTAACCTACTTTTCTTTGGGGTTCTTTATTTCCCCCCATGCCCTATCTTATATCCACTTCCAATCAGTGTATCCATTCTGCTTGCTTATTGATTGATTGATTGATTATTTATTTATTTTGAGAGAGAGCATGAGCAGGGGAGGGGCAGAATGAGAGAGAGAGAGAGAGAGAGAGAGAGAGAGAGAGAGAGAAAGGAAAGAAAGAAAAGAAAGTAAGAAAGAAGGAAAGAAGAAAGGAATCAGCACAGATCCTGACACAGGGCTCACTCCCGTGAAGTATGAGATCATGACCTGAGCCAGAATCATGAGTTGAATGCTTAACTTACCAAGGCCACCCAGGCGCTCTCATTATGGTTATTTATTGCTGAGTAACAGACAACCCCAGATCTCAATCATTTAAAAGAATATCTTTTCTACCTAACATGATTTTGAGAGTAGAATGATGGATAGTGCTCAGCCTCTGCTCCACTTTGTGTTGACTGGGATCATAGGATGGTATTCAGCGAAAGGTAAGGCTGGTCGGGATGGATCAAGAATGTGTCCTTTGGTGCTTCAGAGGGGATAGCCAGAAGGCTGGATTCAGTCATTTCCTCCCTTTGTCCAGGTAGGGTCATAAAAACCTCAAGGCTTCACTATGTGGTCTCTTTAACAGAGCAATCAGATCTTTTCATGACATCTTAGGGCTTGCTAGTCTTGAATATATTCTTTATGACACATGTTTGCTTTTTGACTTTAAAAATCCAAGTCATGAATGTTCTAGGAGGAGGACGTGGAAGCTGCCAGCTCTTAAGACCTAGAAACTGGCACATGTCACTTCTGCCATATTCTATTGGTCAAGGGATCACTGAGCCTCCCCAGATTCAGAGAGAAGGGTCATAGACCCCTACCACCTGGCGGGGGGCAGTGTTAAGTAGTTAGTGGACACTGTAGATTGACCATAGTAACCTGCCAAAAGGGCAGCCTCCCTTCACCAAAGCTGATGAGAAAAATTGCTGGTGGATTTTCTTGACCTTGAGCAATGTAGGTTTCTGTGCTTTTAGGACCAGGCTTGGTTATGGCACCATCTCCCATCTATCACAGCGCCTTTTAAATTGTGGTGAAATTAACTATTCAGTCGCTCTCCCCTGTTAGACTGTGAGTTACTTGAGAACAGAACGATGAACTTTGCCTTTTCATTCACAGGTCTGAGCGAGATTCCTAGCAGCAGGTGTTCAGTATATTTGTAAAATGAGTGATAGTATTTTCTTCATTATTCAGACTAGGTAGCGGTGGGTCAGAATGACTGTAGAAGTTGTATTGGTGAATAAAATGTTAGAATTACATTCTTACCGAAGATTTTTAAAAGCTAAAAAAGCAAGTATGTTATAAAGAATATGACTCAAGAATAGTAATTAAATAATGGTTTCTTTATTTCTCCTCAAAAGAAAGAGTAGGTCCGAAATCTAACTGAGATGCTGGTTTGAAATGTTCTTTTTTGTTGCTACATACTAAGTAATGTATCATGGCTCTGCCGGACTTTAGCACCCCCTGAAATTACAGCTTCTCTCTTGCTCACTTTTTGTTCTGGTTTATTTTTTTATGTGTCTATCATTTCTCATCACTTTCTGAAGTTTTGGGCTTTTTACCTTTGCATTGTGTGGGCAGAGAGTTCCAGGAAACATATTTTGTTTTCCCTCTTGGTTTTGTAACTCTACCTTTTGGTTTTCCAGACAACTTCAGATTTGCACTTTTATCGCTCCTTTCAGAGAATGTGGACATTGCTTTTGGTTCTTAGTGGCTCGCTATTGCTTATCCTCCATTCCTCAAGGATTATGTATCACATTTAGGTCATTGTTCAGTGCCCCAGTTTCCAAATAAAATCCAGCTTCTTGAGTTAGTTGGGTCCTAGTGGACATAAATGGAGTGGAGAATGACAATCACAACAAATGAATCATGGCCAAAGCTGTCTTAATGAAGGTCCCTAAACCCTACCAAGAAAAAAAATATTAACAAAGCCATTTATTCTGTCTGTTGAATACACAAAGCAAAACTTAAAAAAAAATAGATGTAAAGTAGCACTTCTCTACTCTTATTGTAAGTGGCTCCCCTACCAGCGTCCCCGCTGTAACTCTAAGTGCGAATGTTGTAAAGTCATTATTACTCCTGGATCTTACTTGGTTTACTGCCAAGATTTCTTTTACTTTACAGGGCAATGTTGTTTAAAGTCTGTGGCTGTGATCATTTTATCTGTTGATTTAATAAAGACTGAAACTTATGGGTTGACTTTTTAAAATGAAACGAGCTAATTTTTAACAAAAATCTACTAGAGATTGCACTGTATACTTTGTGTTGAACATCATGGGGTATGTTATCCTAAGAGTCCTTTTTTCAGAGCTTCTCAGAGAGAATCTTAGATATTAAAGCTGAATTAAAATTTTTTAATGCTTGTTTACTTTTGAGAAAGACAGAGAGACAGAGTGCAAGTAGGAGAGAGGCAGAGACAGAGGGAGACACAGAATCCAAAGCACTGAGCTGTCAGCACAGAGCCCAATGCGGGGCTTGAACTCCTGAACCGTGAGATCATGAGCTGAGCCGAAGTTGGATGCTTAACCGACTGAGCCACCCAGGCACCCCTAAAGCAGAATTTTTTGAAGTCTCATAGTCTAATTCCCAAAATTTATGGATAAGGTGTGAAAGGCTAAGTGACCTTGGGAAATGCATTTAACAAACTTTTTGAACACCAGTTTCCTCATCTAAAAAATGGAAATCATAATAATATCCAACCAGTACAATTGTCATAAGAATTAAATGCGCTAATAAATATATGGTACTTAGCCAACTGCTGCCCATAGTTAAGTTCCCAATAAATGCAACTTTTTTTAGTATATTGTTGGCTATGATTATACGAATAGGAGGGGGCAAAGGAGGGATACAAACCCGGTTCTCTCAAGTACATTGTTTTATATAATTCTCCATGCCATACACATATGACTTTCTAGTCTGCCAAAAATGCCTCTTTCAGGAAAGTCATATTCAGAAATAGGTGGTAATTGTGAGACTGCCTTTCATCTTCACCAAATCGCGACAGAAACAAACACGATGTTCAAACAAAAACCGCAGCCCCCAAACTTTCTGTGCGCATGCACTGCTTAAATGCAGCATTATGTTAAAAGTCAAATAATTTTTTTTGAAGTTAAGACTTTTAATAGAGACACAGATTAAATGTCACCCATTTGTTCTGCTAAACATCCCAAATGCTACAGGATTTGCTCCAGATTGCAATTCCTATTAGACCTTTCACAGGTTCCTTGCTTATCCGTTGATCTTGTAGCTGTTAGAGTCGTGGTCATTCTGGGCTCTCTCTTCCCGAGGGTCCGGGTAAATCCTGCTTCCCTTCTCCATTTGTATGCTTCCCACTCAGAACTGGGCAGCAGCCAGTGCTGCTGGGAGGCTGGCGAATTGGATGCTCACCAGCTCTCTGTTCTTGGAAAGCCTGTCTTCTTATTACTTTATGTTAAATATGGATGGGGAAGGCTCTCCTAATCTAACCCTCTGTGTTTATCCTGCTCTGAAATGCACGTGTTCCTTTCTTATGGAAGCCTGGCTGGAATGATATTTAATGAAGCTTCACAGAGCTGTAACATGCTGCTACGCCCACGTGCGCATCTTGCTTGACCTCTGTGTTTTTATATGAAAGCAGGATTTTCCATGAACTGAGTGCCATAGGTAGTTTCCCCGCTTTGTGGGGACTGGTTCTTTGAATATAAGCTGTATGTTTACATGAAATTATGTGGACTTCTTTGTCTTCTCCTCCTCTTTTTTGATTTCAGACATCTAGCTTTGGTCACTCATCTGTTTTAACCATAAAAGCGACGGTGCTTGTATTAGTCAGTGTTCTCCAGAGAAGCAGAATATATATTCTATATAACAGATTTCTTATAAGGAATTGGCTCATGTGATTATGAAAGCTGACAAGTCCTACCATCTGCAGTCGGCAAGCTGGAAATCCAGGAGGGCCAGTGATGTAGTTCCAGTCCAAACGTAGGAAAAACCCAATGGCTCAGCTCAAGGCAGGCCAGCAGGAGGAACTGTCCCCTTCTCGAAGGAGGGTCAGCTTTTGTGTTCTAGTTAGGCCATCAACTGATTAGATGATGCCCACCAATATTATGGAGGGCGATCTTTGCTCAGTCTACCCACGTAAATGTTACCCTCACCCAGAAACACATTCATGGAAACACAGACTAATGTTTGACAGAATGTCCAGGCACTCCACGGCTCAGTCAAATTAATACACAAAATTAATCATCATGAGCCAACATACGTGTAAATTAGACATATTATTCAACTAAGCCTCAGTGTCTCTCTCTGCATAAAGTGGGAAAAATAACACCAACTTCAGTTGTGTTATGTCAGTGAAATGACACAATGTATGCAAACCACTTAGCTCTCTGTTTTAGTTTTAGATACTAATTAGACCTGTATTGGACCTTCTCATTCTGTTCTCCTTGTCTTTAAAAAAATTTTTTTAATGTTTTTAATTTATTTTTGAGAGAGCGAGAAACAGTGTGAGCAGGGGAGGGTCAGAGAGAGGGAAATACAGAATCTGAAGACAGGCTTCAGGCTCTGAGCTAGCTGTTGCCCAGAGCCTCATGCAGGGCTCGAACCCACGAACCATGAGATTGCGACCTGAGCCGAAGTCAGATGCTCAACCGATGGAGCGACCTAGGGACCCCTCTCCTTGTCTTTTAAGCTTTCTTTCCATCCGTTTATATCTCTGTAATGAAATATTAATTTTAATATTCTCTCCAGTTCACTCATTCCCTATTTAGTTGTGTCTAAACTGTTGTTCAATGTATTGACATTTTAATTTCAGGAAAATATTTTTTACTTGTAAAATCTTTATTCAGTTATTTTTATTGTTTTTTAAAGTTTATTTATTTCTTTTAAGAGGCACAGAGACAGCATGAGTGGGGGATGGGCAGAGAATGAGAGTGAGAGAGATCACCCCAAGCAGGGTCTGCACTGTCAGCACCAAGCCCAATGCAGAGTTTGAACCCACGAAACCAGGAGATCATGACCAAAGCCAAAACCAAGAGTTGGACACTTAACCAACTGAGCCACCCAGATGACCCTAGTGTGTTCTTCTCAAACCTGCCTTGTCTTCCTTCATAGTTTCTTGTTCTTTTCTAGTGTTTGAAGATTTTAATTTGCTTCTTCTTTTATGTCTTTTTTTTTTTTTTTTTGAGAGAGAGGGAGAGAAAGAGTGGGAGCCAGGGAGGGGCAGAGAGAGAGAGAAACACACAGACTCAGAATAGGCTCTAGGCTCAGAGCTGTCAGCCCTACGTGGGGCTCGAACTCACAAACTGCATAATCATGACCTTTTATGTCTTTTTTAATGGCCTCTCAGTAGTGAAGGATTTATTTAACAAGATGCAAAAAGTACATACCATAAAGAGAAATATTCATAAATATAAAAATGGAAAAATATTTTTAAAATATGATTTTTAAAGCCTCTGCATACAGAATTAAAAGATAATTCACAGATTGGGGAAAGATATCTGCAGTGCATATAATAAAATAAGTATTAATATTTAAAACATAAATAGATTTACTATAGAAAAATGGGAAAAATCCCAATTCCATAAAAAAAAAAAGATATTAACAGGCAGTTCATTGACAAGGAAACCCAAATGACAAGCATAAGAAATTCATCATATTAGGGAAATTTTAAAAAAATTATTGAAGAATAATTTATAATCTGTCAAATTGGTAATACATGAAGAGCTTGGCAATAAGTATGAATAAATGCATCAAAATAGAAAATTTCAGAATTTACTGGCAGAAGTGTAAATTCCTCTATTTAAAAAGTAGTTTTTCATTATTAATAAATTAGATAGATGTGTATTCAGTAGGTTTCAACTTGTAGTTCCTTTCCCCCAGGGAAACTCTTATATGGGCCTTTAAGTAGTCATGAATGACAAGGATTGTAATTACAGTCTTTCTATACTGGGGAAATATTAAAACAATCTAAATATCAGTATGAGAATGGATTTGTGGAAGAATGACACCATTAAATAATGTGTAGCAGGTAAAAGGAATGAAATAAAATCTACATGGCAATCTGGCAGAACTCTAAGAAATAAGGCTGAGTGAGAAAAAAATTATAGTACAACAGCATTTACCTAAAACTTAAAGATACATAGAAATACTCTATATTGGTAATGGCCCCATATTGGGGAGGAAAGTATGAAGATTGACAAATGTGTATACAGAATCAGAATAGTGAGTTCTTTGGGGCAAGCAGGTGGATGCGATGGAATAGGGGAGATGTACAGGGCTGGTTTAACCAAGTCTGTAATTTTACATAAATTATAAAAATATGAAGAAGTGTATCGATGTTAGCATTTATTAATTATACATGGATATATGGGTATTTTTGTATTATTCTCTGAAATACTGTATTAAAATTCTCTAGAAACAAATAAAGCTTTCAAAATAATAACTAAACAAAAATTTGACCTGAATAAGTTGTATAGACGAAGTCAACTGAAGAGATAAATAATTCATATTTACTAATGTAACTTTGTGTTTGCAAGGAAGGTATTATTGGGATTGTTGGTGTTTAATTGTGCATAGTAGACTTTTATGATCTTAGTTTTTTGTTTTGTGTTTTAAGTGGCTTCCATGTCCAACATGAGGCTTCAATTTATGGCCCTGAGATTAAGCGTCATGTGTTATACTGACTGAACCAGCCAGGTGCCCCATGATCCTTAGTATTTCTGTTTTATCTGTTGTAATGTCTCCCTTTGATTTCTGATTTTATTTATTTGGGATCTCTGTTTTTTTTTTCTTTATCGAGTTAAAGTTTTATCAATTTTGTTTATCTTTTCAAGGAACTTTTAGATTTGTTAGTCTTTTCTGTTATTTTTCTGTTTTCTATTTCATTTATTTTTGCTCTAATCTTTATTATGTTTTTTCCTTCTGATATTTGACTTAGTTTTTCTTTTACTAGTCCCTTGAAGTATAATGTTAGGTGCTTATTTGAGATCTTTCTTTTTATTAATGTATGCATTCATAGTTAGTTATTAACTTTCCTCTTAGAATTGCTTTTTATGCATCCTGTAAGTTTTGCTATTTTGTGTTTCCATTTTCATTTGTCTCAAATGCTTTTGCTGTTTATTTCTTCTCTTAGTTCTGTTAATACTTGCTTAGTTATATTTAGGTATTCTAATATTGGGTATATAAATATTTATGAGTGATATATCTTCTTGATGAATTGACTTTTTTATCAATATAAAATGGCATTCTTTGTCTCTTATGAACATTTTTAGCTTAAAGTCCTTTTGTCTGATATAAGTATAGTTATTCCTGCTAACTTATGTTACCATTGCTTGGAATATCTTTTTTTAGCCCTTTGGTCCCATCATACATGCACCCTTAAAGCTAAGTTGAGTCTCTTATAGGCAGCATATTCTTGGATCTTTCTTCTTTAAGTCTCTTCAGCCATCCTGTGACTTTTGGTTGGAAAATTTAAGCCATGTATGTTTAAAGCAATTATTGATAGATAAGGACTTACTATTCCTATTTTGTTAATTATTTTCTAATTGTTTTATAGATTTATTGTTCCTTGCTTCCTCTTTTGCTCTCTTCCTTTGTATTTTTTGACTTCTATGGTGGTATGTTTTGTTTCCTTTATCATAACCTTTCGTGTATTTAGTACAGGTTTTTTCTTTGTGCTTACCACGAGGCTTACATAAAATACCTTATAGTTATAACATAATAGTTTAAGCTGATAACTTGAACAACACATAGAAACTTTACTTCTCTATCCACATCTTCTACATTGTAGGTTATTCATGTTACAATTAGCATATTTTTATTGTGTATACAATAAACATTATAGTTACATTTAATACTTTTAAAACCTTTTAAACTAGAGTTGTAAGTGATTTGTACATTGCCATTACAATATTGGAGAATCTAATTTTGACTATATATTTACCTTTATTGGTGAGTTTTACATATTCATACATTTTTACAGTATTGTTTAGCATCCTTTCATTTCAGCTCATATAATGTTCTTTCTCATTTCTTGTGAGGCAGGTCTAGTGTTGATGAGCTTCCTTATATTTGGGAAATCTTTATCTTTCTTTTGTTTATAAAGGGGAGCTTTGCCAGGTGCAATATTCTTTACTGAGGTTTTAAAATTTTAGTGTTTTGAATATATCATCCCACTCATTCCAGGTTTGGAAAGTTTCTGCTGAAGAATCTGCTCATAGTCTTATGGAGGGAGGAGAGACTTCCTTCTAGGTAGTGAATTACTTTGGCTGCCTTCAAAATTCTGTCTTTGTTTTTGACTTTTGAGAGTGTAATTATGATGTATCTTGTTGTAACCCTTAAAATTTTTTTAATGTTTATTTACTTTTGAGAGAGACAGTGAGACAGATTGCAAATGGGCAAGAGGCAGTAACAGGAAGACACAGAATTCAAAGCAGGCTCAGGCTCCAAGCTCTCAGCATACAGTCTGATGTGGGGCTCGAACTCACGATCTGTGAAATCATGACCTGAGCTGAAGTTGGATGGTTAACTGACTGATCCACCCAGGTGCCCCTTGTAACCCTTTTTAAATTTAATCTATTTGATGTCCTGGTTGGTTTCTATTGAATTCTCCAACTCAGTCATTGTATTCTTCAGCTCAAGGATTCTTTTTTTTTTTTTTAATTTTTTTTCTCAACTTCTTTTAGTTCATGTATTCTTGTCCTACTTTTGTTTAGTGGCCTGTCTGTGTGTTCTTGTCATTCACTGAACTTTCTTAAGAAATTAATTCTATTTCCTTGTCAGATAGTTCTTAGATCTCCGTTTCTTTGGAGTCAGTAATGAAGTTTCATTAGTATTGTGTTTACCTTATTTTTCATAATCCTTGTATTCTTTCATTGATACCTGCATGTTTGTCTCAAGTTTACATGTTTGTTTTGGCAGTAAAACACCTTTACCCATCAGGTCAGCTTGAGGCAGTGGGTGGGTTAGTTGCTGGCATTTGCGGCAGGCTGGGCTTACTACCTGTGTCCTAA
>NC_043712.1:71475789-71487258 GCF_006229205.1 Suricata suricatta | reverse complement strand
TTTTTTTTTTTTTTTTTTTTGCCTGGGCAGACCTATGGAATGGACTCCAAGGCTGGTGTGGCATGTGGACTAGGAACCCATAGCATGCACCTGCCAGTTGAGTTCCCTGGCTAGATCTGCAGACATCTGCAGAGCGGACAGTTGTGTCAGCTTGGGTGCCACTAAGTGCTGGTTGCTGTAAGCCCTTCCCCCTTTTCCCCAGTGGTTGAACTCCACAGATTCTTCCAGTGACATCTATGAGGTGAGACCTGAGTGGGTCTCCAGGGAAGTGTCCTGCAATGCTGGGGAGACAGAACACCCCCCCTTGTGTTCTCTTAAATCCACTGAAGACAACTGTAGGCCCAGGGGTCAGTGTGGTACAGTGCTGGCGGGGGAAGGAGCCATGACCACTCCTCTTACCCTTTTAATGTAGTCTTACTGTCTCCCTGGTCCTCTCTGGCCTCATCCTTGGGTTTAAGGATTTTTATACTGGTGTCTTGTCTATGCATAGTGGTTAATTGGTTTGTGAGGGGGGCGCTGAAGTGGGGGACAGCTTACGTTTCCATTTTGATGTTATCATTTCTGCCATAATTTGTTTATCCAGTCACCTCCTCATGGACATTGGGATCGTTACCAGTGTTTGCCTATTATGAGTAATGCTTATATGGACATATGTGTACAAATATTTGGCCATTTGTTTATATTTCTTTTGGGATAACACATAGGAGTGGAACTGTAAAGCCATATGATAACTTATATTTGAACTTAAGTGAAACTTTCAGTTTTCTTCAGTGGTTGTACCATTTAAAATTCCCACCACTAAAGTATAGGAGTTAATTTACACCATATACGGTGGTTTTAATTTTAGTTTCTTGATGGCTAATTATTTTGAGTATATTTGTGTGCTTCTACCCATTAAGATATTTTTGTTGCCTTTTCTTTTTATCTATAATTTTGAAGAATCCTTTTTATATTCTAGATATATGTCCCCTACCCCCCACCCTTTCCCTGTCCGTATATATATTTTCCCTCACCTAGTCTGTGACTTTTCAATCTATTTTTTTTCCGGTTTAATTTTATTTAAAAAACTAAATTTATTTTTTAATTGAGGCTTATTTAACAATGTGTTATGTTATATTAGTATAACATGACTCAACAATTCTATGTATTATGCAGTGCTAACCATGGTAAGTGTAGTCACCAATGTTACTGCAGTATTATTGACTATATTCCGTATGCTGTACTTTTTATCTCTGTCACTTCTTTATTTTATAACTGGAATTTTGCATTTTCTAATCCCCTTTATCTCTTTCACCCATTCCCCTACCCACCTCCCCTCTAACAACTACCAGTTTGTTCTCTGTATTTACGACTCTGTCTTTTGTTTGTTAATTTGTTTTATTTTTTTAAATTCCTCATATAAGTGAAATCATATGGTATTTGTCCTTGTATGACTTGTTTCACTTAGCATAATACTCTCCATCATCCATGTTGTTACACATGGTAAGATCTCTTTTTTTATGGCTGAGTAATATTCTATATGTGTGTGTGATCTGTGTGTGTGTGTGTGTGTGTATACTACATCTTTTTTTTTTAATTTTAGAGAGAGTGCATGTGGGGAAAGGGGGTGAAGGAGAGAGAGAGAATCCCAGGCAGACTCTGCACCATCAGCATGGAGCCCTATGTTGGGCTTGATCCCACAACCCTGGGATCATGACTTGAGTAGGAATCAAGAGTTGGACATTCAACTGACTGAGCCACCCAGGTGTCCTTATACCACATCTTCTTTATCCATTCATTTATTGATGGACACTTAGGTTGTTTTCATACCTTATTTTAAATATTTTGATGAACAGGAATGTTAACTTTGATGAAGTTCGGTACGTTATTTCTTTTCTTTAAGGTTTTGTGTCTTTTTTTTAACTTAAAAAAAACCCCTATTTTTAATGTTTATTTATTTTTAAGAGACCAAGCACGAGCAGGGAAGAGGCAGAGGAAGAGGCACAGAGCCCTAAGCAGGCTACATGCTCTGAGCTTTCAGCACAGAGCCTGACATGGGGCTTGAACCCACAAACTGTGAGATCATGACCTGAGCTGAAGTTGGACATTTAACTGACTGAGCCACTCAGGCACCCCTGCTTTTGTGTGTTCTAAGAAACATTTTTGCACCTTTCGGTCATGAAGATGATATTCTCCTTTATTTCTTCTAATACATTTATAATTTTAGATTCTGTGTTTAGGCCTTCAATCCCTCTCAAAATCATTTTTGTGTATTTGAAATGATCTTCAATTCACCTTCAGTTTTCAAAGGGTATTTTCATTAGAGGTAATCAACATTTATTTCTTTAAAAATATGTTTACATGTACTTTTTGGCTTTCTTTAAGATCCAGTGTGAGTTAAGGGCTAAGGTTTATTCTTCTTCTTATTTTTATATATGTGTATATGTTCCAGCATCTTTGTTGCAAAGGTATATCTGTTGTCATGCAGTTATTTTGGTTCCTTTGTCAAAAATCACTTGATCATACATATGTGGGTCTAGTTTTGTATTCTCTGTACTGTTTCATTGATCAACACAACTATTATTTACCAGTAGTGATTTCCTGCTACTTTTTATTTATGCTGATAAGTTTTGCCTTTAATTTCTAGTAATTATCCATCCAGTCAATAATTTTTGCCTTTAATTATATTTTTTGTTCCATTTATTTTTAAGATAATTGTTAACAGGACCTTGTCTATGTCTGCTGTTTTACTGTTTTCTCTCATCTGCTTTTTGTTTCTCCATTCTTTTTGGATTAAATTTTATGTATATTTCCATTTTATTTTCTGCATTTCTTTGGGTATTTATTGGCCTAAAACAATGTTCTGGTGGTGGCTCTAGGATTTACAATGTGCATCTTTAACCTACCACAGTCTAACATAAATGAATATTATATCATTTCCTGTGCAATGTAAACATCTTATGATAATGTATTTCCTTTCACCCTCTCTAGTACTTTGTACAGTTGTTGATATACATATTTTCACATTTTTATAAACTCCACAATACAGTTTTTATTTATTTTCTTTATTAAGTTTTTAAAAAGTTTATTTGTTTTTGACAGAAAGAGAAACAGAGCATTAGTTAAATGGGGGCAGAGAGAGAGAGAGGGGGAGACAGAATCGGAAGCAGGCTCCAGGCTCTGAGCTGTCAGCACAGAGCCCAACGCAGGACATGAGCTCGTGAACTATGAGATTATGACCTGAACCAAAGTCGGATGCTTAACCAACCAAGCCACTGAGGCACCCCTTATGTTTGCTTCAAAGGTAACTAAAAAAAAAGAAATAAGAAATATATTTTAGAAATATTTATCTGCATATTCGTCATTTATAGCATTCTTCATTCCTTTCTGCAGATCCATTTTCACATCTGGCATAGTTTCTCTTCTGTCAAAAGCATTAACTTCTTGCATTTCTTTTATTGCAAGTCTTCTGGCAACAAATCCTATCACCTCTTGTTTACCTAAAATTTTCTTTAATTCATCTTTGTTTTTCAAAGGATATTTTTGCTGGAAATTGCTGGCATTCATTTTTGTAGATTTTAAAATATGATGTTTTACTCATTTTCTGGTTTGAATGGTTTCTGATGAGTAGTAGCTGTCCTTCTTATAATTATGCCCCTGTATGTCAGATGTCTTTTTTATTTCTGAGTGTTTTTCTTTTTAGTATTGGTTTCTTGTAGTTTGGCTTTGCCAGGCTCAATGTTGTTTTTCTAAATGTATGTGCTGTAAAAACTTGGTTTGTGAGGATAATTTGTTCTGAAAACATGCTTGTAACTTGAGAAATAATGGAAGCTCAGGTGATTTGTTCCACAACCCCAAAATATTCATGATTACAATACTATACTATACAATACTATAATATAATATAATATAATATAATATAATATAATAAATAAAAACCATAGAGAAAAATAAATTAACCTGCACTCCCTTTGAAAACCTTCATGGCTGGTGTCAGGGACATAAGAGAGAGGAAGGTTATTGTGTAGGATAATTTTCACTATCACTAATGGAAACAGTGCTATCTATTGGCTCAATGGAATCTTTTTCTACATGGAGGCCATTGTATACACTCGCACGGATGTTGACATCAGTACAGTATTAGGAAACGTCATATACTGTATTTAATACAGCTGGCAATAAGGCGGCAGAGGACCTAGAATGAAGCAAAGCATTCCTAAGCGTATTCTTGTATGGAAAAGCAAAGGGCTATCCGTAGCTGCTTTGAAGTGACAAAAACACACCAGTGCCACTTACGAGCACCTTCCAGTGTTCTGAAAATCACTGATTTCTGCCAAACACCGTGGCCTGAGACCAAGCATCCAAGCATGGGAGACGATCACCCACAATCCCATAGAGACTTAGAGTGAGTGTGTGAATTGGGGAGTGGGGTGGGGAAAGAGAGAGAGAGAGAGAGAGAGAGGGAGAGAGAGAGAGAGAGAGAAAAGAACTATTGGCTCAGTTGTGATTGTGTGGTATTCAGCATCATGTACCATTTACATTGCAAGGCATCACTTGCTTATTAAGATTTTTTAGAAATATTTGCTCATCTTGTGAACACTTGCAGAACAAGTTACAATCCAAGGTTTTACTGTATACTGTTTGGGATTAATTTAGCTTCTTGAATCTGTAGGTTATTGTTTTTCATCATATTTTGAAAATTTGCATAATTTCTTCAAATAATTTTTCTGCTCTACTCTTTTTCTCCTTTTGCTCTGGAACTCTAATTAAATGTATACTAGATACCTTGCTACTATCCTTCTCAGAGTTCACTGATGCTCTCTTCAGTTCAATCTTTTTTCTCTATGATTCAATTTAAATAATTTATAATAGCCTGTCTTCAAATTTGCTGATACTTTTCCCTTCATTGCTCAGTCTTTTGCTAAGCTCATCTTTTAAAACATTTTTAAAAATGTTTTTATTTATTTTTGAGGGATAGAGACAGAGCATGAATGGGCAAAAGGGCAAAGAGAGGGAGGAAAACACAGAATCTGAAGCAGGCTCCAGGCTCTGAGCTGTCAGCACAGAGCCCAACGCAGGGCTCGAACTCAGAAACTCACAAATGAGACCATGCCCTGAGCTGAAGTCAGACACTCAACCAACTGAGCCATCCAGGCGCCCCAAGCTCATCTTTTCAGTGAAAGTGTATACTCTGTGAGTTCTGAGCTACTAGCTTTAGATGAAATTCTCAGCTACACCCAAGTACTCTTTGATGTCCCAAGGTCTTATATCCTATTTCTGTGTGGCTTCTAAAATTCAGCCTGTTTCCTGAAACTGACATCTGATCTCCTCCTCTATCCCCAAACATCCACAGATTTTGGCTCTGGTGATGAGTGCTTTTTATGTGATTTTTCTTACATATTTTGTGTGTGTGTGTGTGTGTGTGTGTGTGTGTAGGTGAGTGAATTCAAGTGTGTACTTAAAAAGATACTGTATTTTATCTATAAACTTAAGGTTTTTCCATAGCGGTCAACTTTTTGGTAAGTTCAATTATCTATTATTGGAAACAAGTTACCTTTCTGCTTGGGTGTACTCTGCCATCTGTTTGTATCCCCCAACTTTCCCATCCTCTTTTGCGATTCCTAAATTTGGGTGATACCTGAATGGGAACAGGCGAGCAAGCATTGTGGTGACTCTGTCAAGAGAATTTGCTCACTTCGGGTTATCCTGGTTTAGGATATATTCCAGTTAATGAAAAATACGCCAGTTACTCGACCTTTGCTGTATGTATTTACTGTGTCCATTTTTAGCATCTAACCCCAGAGATGATGATCCATTGATGAAGGTCAACTAAGTAAGTATGGGAAGGAGGCAATGGCTCATTTTCTTTTCAGTCTCACGAAACTCCATAGTGGACATCTTTTTAGACCTGAAGTAATGTTCATATTCTCCTCTGTCTATAGTACCATTTATGGGAGAATATTTGTGGAGTTTTACCAGCATAATCTTTGGGATCGTGTAGGCTTGACTATTAGCTTTTTTAAGTCCTAGTTTCTTTTTATACCCCCAGCTTTACTGAGATATAATTCACAGATAAAACTGTAGATATTTAAAGTCTGATGATTTAATACACATAGTTAAATATTTACCATAATCATATTAACACCTCATCATCCATTTACATTTTTGTGTTTGTGAGGATACTTAGGATCTAGTTTCTTAAGTATCTTTCAAGTATACAATTAGTATTTTTAGTTATAGTTACCATGGTGTACATGAGGTCCTTAGAACTTACTCCTGGAAGTTTGTTCTCTTTGACCAACATGTTTCCATTTCCCCAACCTCTCATTCCTGGTAACCACCATTCTACTCTCTGTTTCTATGAGTTCCCAAGTCCCAGTGTCTTTATCAGCGAAAAGAGTGCAGGAATACTATCTATAGCATAATTACCTGGAGATTCTTTTGAGGACTGAGGTGTGATGTAATGCTTACAAAGTACTAAGTAGATCGCTGAGCACATAGTACCTCTAGATCAGTGTTAGCGATTAAAATTCATTGGTAGTATTGATATCCCAAGTAGTTGGTATGTAACAGAACATCGAATAACATGTTAGGTCACAATATTGAAAGCAACATTCCTTCCCTGAAATAGAAGGCCGTCTGTCCTCCGAACCCCATTGTGGCCCCTTGATGGTCAGCCAGCTTCCGGTCACAAGTCAGACTTTTATGTGTTAAGCCATTCTCTTGTTTCTCACTCAGATATTATGAACACTGTATCTGGAGTGTGGGTAATATGTCTTTAAAAGATTGCAGACTGCTATTTATGCACAAGTGACTATGAAAAAAAATTGCATTGTGTTGTAATAAAAGAACCCTCTCAACTCGAGCTGAAGTGTTGTATCCACAACACTAAAGGGAGACTAAACAAAGCAAACTGGTAAAGCTGCTTGGTGTTATGTGAGCAGTTACATTGTTTTCTTTCTTTCTTTCTTTTCTTTTTTTTTTCCTTGTACTGTTTTACCACTGGCGATCAGTGTGGGGCCTTCACTTATGAAAATATAGCTGTTGGCAGTTTAGGCTCAATTTCATTCTCCAGCTGTCATAAATAATCACATGGGAAGATAATGCTTGATGGGAATTTTGTTTTCTTTCCCTTTTTTTCCTTCTTTTATTTTTCTTTGAGGCAACTTGTTAGAGAGGAGAGCAGATAAGATTGAGATCTATGGTACGGTGCAATGCTTGGAAAATGCACATGCGTTCTCAGAAATTCTGTTCACACGGCAAAAAGATAAAGGCAGTGCCCTAATTGAATTAAAGCATTTTCCATCATTCCCACTTGCTTCCTACTATTATCTTCATAGATTCTTGAAGAAGAACTAACATAACAAAATTTTGTTCCATATATAACCTTGCTTGTGGCAGATCTGTGGTTTTCTCGGCCCGTTTTCTAATAAAAACTGAATTCATGCATTCTTGCCACAGATGTGTAACCTGAATTGAATGAAGACTTTAGACCTAAGTTTTGGTTTATAGGACACACAGTTTAAAAGAGCAAGCAGTCAGATGTACGCAGGAAGTGGGACATTCTAAAGGAAAATTGGCCTGATCTCTTCAATAACTCATTGTCATGAGAAAAATGTGAGGAAGATTAAAAATCCAAACAACAAAACAAAACAAGCAAACAGCAAAACAAATGTATTTCTTTGAACCCTGGTTTGATCAAACCACTGTTCTTGAAAAATTGTAGGAATTTAATACACATTAGGCATTCATTTTTATTAAGAGATTCTTGTGAGGTTTGATAGACGTGATAATGGTTTTGTGATTATAGAGAAGTATTCTTACTATTCTTTCTAAGGACCACATACCGAAGTACTTAAGGAGGTACTATCATTGTGTCTACTATTTACTTTATAAAATAACAACAAGGAGTAAAATAATAAACAGCAAAACAGTACATGAAGCAAATATTGCAAAAGTGTTCAAAATGGTTAAATGTTGGCATTGAGCATATAGGATTCATTATATGCTCTACTTTTTTGTAAGTTTATTAATTTTCTCAATAAAAACATCTTCATGGTATACTCCTTTAAAAAACAATTCTATTTATAGTATTTTCTGAGAAGAGACAGACTAATTGAAGTAGATTAAACAAAGGTTGATATAAGCATGAAGGTGTCCTCAAACCAGAATGCCAGATACTCTGATAAATACTTAGAGATATTTTCCTCTTATTTGTTTTTCATTTTATTTTTTATTAAAATTTGTTTATGTTTATTTATTTTGAGAGAGAGCGAGAGTGAGCAAGTGCACTAGTATAAGAGGTGGAAAGGTAAAGAGAAGAAGAGGCAGAATCCCAAGCAGGCTCTGCACCGATGATGCAGAAACTGATGTGGGGCTCGAACGCACGAACCACAAGATCATTATCTAAGCCCAGATCAAGAGTTAGAAGGTTAAGGGACTAAGCTCCCCAGGTGCCCCTGCCCTTTATTTTTAAGAGTTCAGTTTATGATGGGGATGCTCCCTTTTAGGTATAGGGGCTAGGAAGATCAATTTAATATGCTCCTTGTAATAAAAGGAACTGTAGAGAATGTCAGCCCACGAACTTGGTAAAGGGTGTCAGCCTGATGGAATGAGAAGAACACAAAGACTGGCCTCCCACCTGGCCCTAAACTGACTGCTATTATTTACTAGCAGTATGAACTTGAGAAAGTTTCTTAGGGGAGCCTCCGATGTCTCTGCAAAATGGGGATAATAAAACTCACTTTCCAGGGAATGTTAGTATTAAGTAAGGTAACGTACATAAAGAATTTAGGGGAAAGATGTGTGAAGTAAAACTCCTCTGTGGTATTGTGATTAGAGGTTCCCTGGAAGCAAGTGGAAGAGGAGTGGCCAGGGACTCAGGACAGGTGAGATTTTAGCTGAGCACCGAAGACGTGAAAATGGCAGCCGAGGGGCTTCTGGAAGCACCGAAGTGATGGAGCCAGTAATGGCAAGTGGCTCAGTTTAATTTCAGTATCAGCTTCCTGGAATGGAGTCATGGGAAAATAGTCTGGGACCCAATGATTGCAGTTTTGATTGGTAGTCCAGGAAACTTGGACTTTATCTTGGCTGCTATATGAAGAGGCATTGAATAGTTTCGACAAGCTTTGACATAGAGCTGTGCTTTGGAAAGATTGATATCACGATTGAGTTCAGGTTGCTCTTGGCGAGTCTAAAGGCTAGGATACTTGCAAAATCTTCTGTTCTACTACTCAGTATAATCCTCCTTCTTTGTTATAGGACTCTGGTTTTTGGGGAATGACGATGATCATGAAAAGAAAAAAATAAAAATGCAGCCATATTTACCACATATTACTTTGCAATAAAGGGGGGCATTGTTTAGTTTTGGGCAGTGAAATAGAAGTTGAAGTCATAGGATTGTGTCTTCCAAGAACGCTCTTTTAAGAGTAGGAGGTAGCTTTAGGCAATAGAACTGCTGAAGGCAGAATATAAGTATGGAGAGCCAGCAGTATCTTGGGCTTTCCCCACACTGCCTACTGTCGGGGTTTTGTTACATGAGAGAAGAATAATTTCCTATGTTTCCCCCTGAGATGCTGAATATACGGCAAAGATTTGTGTTCTGTGTCACTGAATTCAATCTGCAACTGACATAAGCACCACTTAGGAAGTTTTACAAGGTGAGGAGCAGATGAGAAGCTGGAGGGAGCGGGACTGTGGTAGGGTTAGCTTCGGCAGAAATGGGAATGAATGTAACCAGAAGACCCTGGGGATAGACATCAGTAGACCGTTACCGATTGGATGTGTGGCTGGAGGGGAAAGAAGGAATCCAGTATGACTTGAAAGTTTAAGCTTGGGTGATCAAGAATGGTAACCTTATTGACAAACCAGAGATAGCTATAGGAAGAGAGAGCTTGAGTGGCAAGTATATAAAAATAAATTTTAGATGAGCGAATTTGACTCATGAAAGCAAAGTCCAGACAGTCCAAGTACTGAATCAGTAATATGGGCTCTCAAGCCCTTAGATTGGTAGGAAGGAGAGATTGGGGTAAGGTAAGGGGGTCTTACATTCCATTGCAGGGTTGTTGTTGTTTTTTTTATGCTTCCCCTTATGAAGATGGACCATAATTATTGGCCAGGGTTTTTAACCATGGGTTTAAACTACATCTGGGAAATATATAATCATTTTCTCAGGGGCACAGTGTCTAGAAAAATGCTTTGCTTAGCTAAGGCATAGGTCTGCTCTGAGGGTAGAATATGGGCTAGGTGACCTCTGGATGCGCTTTATAGTTCTGTGAGTCTATAATTATCTCAGGCTTCAAATCACTTTCTAGGGAACAGCAAATAATTCTTACTAATAAAACACAATCTGAAACTTGGAACTGAAATTACACATTTTCAATAAAGTGTTGTAATAAAGTTAGCGACTAGAGACTCCCCCTAGGAATAAAGAACGAAATGTATTGGTTGGTCACTCGTGCAAGGCAAAGCTAAAGTCTACATTGATTCATCACGTGCAAGATGTGGATGCTCTATGTAAGTGTGAAATATAAGCCTGGCAGTAAATGAAAGATCCAAAAGGACATTGTTATTTAACCGCAGAATCTGCAGTTAATATCAATAGGTGCTCCAAAGTCTAAATTCTGCATCAACCCCACTGAGAAGCCGCTGTGCCTGATTCTGGTTCCTGCATTTAGTTCCTGTCTGAGACCTCTTTATTGGTACAGTGGATGGAAATCCATCTCGGGCTTCTTTATAATTTTACCAACAATAAGAGAGCAGTGTTATTAGAAAAAGGTAGCAAAGATATGGGGAGCTTTATACCAATAAAAGTTTGTCCTAAATTCCCCCAGATTCAGAAGAGCAGTTATTTGGGCAATTTGGTTTTTCAGAGACCTCAGTATATGACAGAGAGCAATGATTAACATAAATTATTTATAGCACAGTTATTGTTTTCTTAAGGATTCTATTTCCCACAGATGCCAAGTGCTTGTGAAGTGTAGGCTTATACGAATAGAAAGTGCAGTGGTTTTTCAAGTGTCTTCAGGTAGTTGCTCCAAAAATCAGGCCAGGGTCAGATACATTTGAGATGCTCTTTTAAACCAAATCTCTGTTTCTTTTTTGCAGTTCTTTTTAATACTTTTATGAAGCCCCATAACCCACCCTCCCCCGCACCCCCCCCAGGAAGACATAGAAGCAGGATTTCCAACAATATTACATCTTGAGATTATTTTAATAAGATTATTAGGGATCGAGTCGGATGGATGTTTTCTTTTTAAGGGAATACGGATTTCTTCCCCTCATTTTGGAAACTTTTCTCCCCAACTTCCCTCCCATTTGAGCTATAAGTAATAATGTCTTCATGCCACATGGATCAAAGAAGCAAAGGAAGCCCTTTTGGAGACAGAAAGGAACAGCACAGACACACAAGTTTGAGTGTGGAAGTCTGTGCAGTAGACCGAGCAGAGAGGAAGCTGGGGGAGGGCGGAAGGGAGAGGTGGGGGGGGGGGG
>NC_043712.1:71377515-71475689 GCF_006229205.1 Suricata suricatta | reverse complement strand
CATTTTCCAAATGCTTTCTTAAGCTACATCTATAATGTGCACAGTCTCTAGCAGTGCTTTAAATGTTTCCTGAATTAGCTTTAGTGTTAGGGATTTTTAAAAAATATCTCTGGAGGTGAAAAGTATTACTTATTATTTCTTTAATTTTCATTAAGTTTGATAGGGTAAATTTTTATATTGTTTGTCTCATATTTGTATTTCCTTCATTATGCATCTCTTTAATGAACTCTTAGCAGTACTCAAACATCTTATAGGTACCTTATGTTTATTATCTATTATATACATGTTTATTATGTAATATATTATATATATTGTTTATTATATGTGTTAAATGTATATATTATATTATATATATCTATTATATATCATATAGGTACCTTATGTTTATTATATAATATATAAAATGTATATTTATCTCTTATTATCTCTGGTCTTATCTGTGTCTTTTCCATTAGCTCTTGCTTTCCTTTTTATTTAAATATTGTTAGATTTTTTTGTACACAAGTATTTTACTTTTCCTAATCTTATTCATTTTGATCCTTTCATTTGCAATTTATCCTTTTATTTTAGTCCTTTTGTTATGATAAATACTTTCCCTTTCTTGTGATTTAATTTTAATCTGCTTAGAATTTGACGTGGAGTAAAGCATAGTTTTCTGAATGTCATTTATTAAAGAAAGGTTCCCATTGTCTTTATGTGCTTATTTTATGATTTATAAATGTCATTGACTGAATTGTGCAACTCTGTCCCTCTGAATATTGATGCCCTGACCCCCAAGATAACTGTTTATGGAGATAGAGTCTGTAGGGAGGTAATTAAAGTTAAATAAGATCAGGGTGTGGCCCTCATCTGGTAGGATTGGTATCCTTAGAAGAAGAAGAAGAAACATCACAGATCTCTCTATTTTGTTTGTATAGAGAAGAGGCCAGATGATGTGCAGAGAGAAGGTGGCCATCTGTGAGCTAGAAACCAACCCTGATGGTACCTTGATTTTGGAATCTAGCCCCTAGGACTGTGAGAAAATGGGGAAACCACCCAGTCTGTGGTACTGTGTTAGGGCAGCCCAGACAGATGAATACAGCAACATTCTTAGATTTATTGGCATCTTTTCTTGAGACCTATCGTTGCTTCTATCAATATATTTTAGTAACAGAAATCCCAATTTACATAAATATATGTATAAATATATAGTACCATCCCAACAAATTTTGTTATTAAAATTTTTTAAAATGTTTATTTATTTTTGAGAGAGAGAGAGAGAGAGAGAGAGAAAGAGTGCCAGTGAGAGCATGAGTGAGCAGCAGAGGGGCAGAGAGAGAGGGAGACGCAGAATTTGAAGCAGGCTTCAGGCTCTGAGCTGTCAGCACAGAGCCCTATGTGGGACTCAAACTCACCAACTGTGAGATCATGAGCTGAAGTCAGATGATAAACTAAGTGAGCCACCCAGCTGCCCCTCATTTCAACAAATTTTGATTATTATTTATATTTTATATTTTATAGTCTGCCCTTTACACAAAATTTTTAGATATAAAATTTTACTTTATTATTGTTAATAATTATTATTGTTTTGAGAGGGAGCAGGTGTGGAGGAGAGGGACAGAGAGAGAGAGAAAGAGGGAAAGAGAGAGAAGGAATGAGAGAAAGAATATCTTAAATAGGCTCCACACTTAGCATGGAGGCTGACGTGGGGCTTAATCCCACGACCCTGGAATCGTGACCTGAGCCGAAATCAAGAGTCAGATCCTCACCCGACTAAACCACCCAGGAGCCCCCAAATTATACTTTAAATAAAATATCGTCTGTCAGTTCTTCTGAGTTTCTTGGTGGTATGTAGCACAAAGCTTCCATTGAGTAGAGTTTATAAACTCGAGTTTCTCGGTTCATCTGCAGTGTTAGGGGCCCATATGGCTCAGCCTATCTTTGGTGGAGTAGGAGCTACAAAACGTGAACAAGGGTGGATGAGGGGGAAGAAAAAATTCCCTAGGGTCTCTCTGGGGCAAATATGACTAAGTTAAGATGGAGGATTTAGATTTCCAAGTATCATTCTAAATAAAGCTAAGGACAAAACGCAGCCACCTAGCATTTGGATTCTACAAAACATTTAAATATTTTCTTACTGTAAATTGCACCTATGAATACACTATTTGGATAAATATTTTAAACATGCTTTTAGAAACAAAAATGATTTTTTTTATTTTTTTAATGTTTTATTTATTTTTGAGACGGAGAGATTCAGAGCATGAGCAGGGAGGGGCAGAGAGAGAGGGAGGCACAGAATCGGAAGCAGGCTCCAGGCTCTGAGCTGTCAGCACAAAGCCCGACGCGGGGCTCGAACCCACGAACATGAGATCATGACCTGAGGTGAAGTCAGAGGCTTAACCGACTGAGCCACCCAGGCACCCCCCAAAATGACTTTTAATAATTTTTTTTAGCAATTACTTGAGTTCTTCTTCATGCAAGTTTCTCTGGGAGGTAAAAACGTGATCAAAGTTGTCTTAAAAACTGTGTCTCCATTGTCCCTAAGATCAACTCTTTTGTCTGAATCAACTGAACAATCCAGCTGAACTATACACTGATTTTATTTGCTCTTCAGAAGTTTTGATTGAATACTCAGTTGATTTGTTGGCATTACATAGATACGGTCCCAGGTAAATTTCTTGCTCTGGAGGAGTTGAGCATAGGCTGTTCATTACCCTTTAGAAAGAAAGAGTTCCCAAAAGAGAATAGAATGATTCAGTATTGATGAATTTCATTTTGCTTTAAAATCAGGAACTATGATAATGACAACAAAGAAGCTTAGGAGCCACTGGAAGGTATGCCTCCACTCTTGAATACTGCGGAGTGCCCCCTCACTATTTACAACTGTGAAACCATCCAGAAGGCTTGGTTGCTAGTTGTGAGTCTTGGACAGGCCTGGTATATGTTATAATGAGGACATTTCTAGAAATAAGTCATTGTTTCAGTATTAGAATCAATGTCATCACTCTTTGGTCTTCCTCTTTTGCCACACAAAGGGCTCCTGGATGCTGCTTTTGGTCCAGACAAGGTTCAGCGTACTCCATTCTCAAATGTGGTTTTTAGATCATCTAGATACTTCCATGTCCATAAAGACCCTTTTCACTAGGGCTGAGTAAACATGGCTTATTTTGGGGGGGTGGGGACTTCAGAGTAGCTATGACTTGAGAGACAGTAAGTCCAAGTATAGCAAATTAATAGGACAGAATGGAATTTTTTTGTTGTTGGTCAGAGCTTAACTAAATTTAGTAGTGATCCCTTGAGAAGGAAGAAAAAAAAAAAACCTAATACAACACCCAATTATTTTTTAAAAAAGGATCTAAAGACATAGCAGGAAATTAGACCAGCCAGTTTGACATCAGTTAAGTCTCAGAAGCATTTTAAAAAGATCAAATGCTGGAACATTTAAAAAGCACAGCTTGATAACAGTCAATTAAGGTAGCCTCAGGATGTGGCCAGGAGATTTTAGTAATTTGTGTGTGTATAGCATGGGTGGAAAATCTGAAAGGCATTGCCATAAGAATCAAGAAAAACATAGTAAAAATCATAAAGCAGGATATGGCTATTTGACAGAGTCTGTCCCCCGCCCCCCACCTTTTGTTCCTTTTTACTTAATAACTGAAGCATGGTATCCTGGGGACCAAAAGAGCCTGGAAAATTGAATTAATAGTTTAGTAAACTTGGGTATAAGTGAATTCATTTTTAAATCCTTGGCAACTAAGTTTTGTGTTCCAACTGCTGTTATTCAGTGCCACTAAGATTTTGGGGCAAAGGGATCTGGTTTTGGTAGAATCATTTAGTGTAGTACTTTTCAACGTGTGATCCATGGGCTGATGCCATTCTATGAACTGTTATCTTCAGCAAGACAAGTACAGACATTGAAAATATTTAGAAACACTTACAGCACTGTGACCAAGTACTTTCCTAAAAACTTGGACTTGAATTTTATATATCTTTGCTTTTTTTTCTTAAAAGGCAGTCTTTGCAATTAATTTTATTGTGTTTTATAAAATTATAGGTCTACACCTTGTTGAAATAAAAAAATTGTCCCTCCCCCCAAATAGTTTGAGAAGTACTCATCAAGACATTTTTTAAAGAAATGGCATTTAACGTATGATGTGTACCATGTTATTAGAAAATGCCAACCTATTTTTCCTGTAGTGAAAGAAATCCAAGCATAATTACCTCAAATACATTTGTAAATGGATTTCAAAAATAGATATTTGAAGAAACTCATTGGGTCAAAAGATTACAGGATCTGAGAGAAGTCTTTTGTTGTGAGCTGTAACTAAGGCTACCTTGTGAGTGGAAAGGTAGACTGGATTACTGTTCCAATTTTTCAGGGCTTCCCCATGTCAGAAATATATGTGTCCTTTGCCATGTGATTTTGCAATTCCTGTGACTATATGTCAAGTCTCTTACTTGGTCACATCCATACTGAGTTTCATCAAGTCACTTGGCCAGTAGAATATGAGCAGAAAAGGCATTGTGTATTTCCTGTAGCTCCCTGATGTGGCCATCTTGGTAAGGTCATGCTGTCAACTATCAACATGAATGAGATAGATCGGAGAGAAGTAGACCTGACCCAAGGCTTAGTGTCAAGCCAGTGACACTGCAGCCTGAGGTAGAGGAGTCGCACCTACAAGCTAGAAAAGTGACTGCTGGTTGGATGCCATTTTATTTTGAGGTGTTTGTTTGTTTTTTTACATAGTGTCCTTGCAGAAAGATCTGGCCAGCACAGTTGATACTGTTGATACATTCCATAGTCGCCTAACGGCATTCAGTTTACCTTTCCAGCCTAGAAACCTCTTCTGCGTTCCATTCTCAGGAATTCCACTACCTATTTGACATTTGAACTTAAGATCACTAATGGACAACTCAGATGTAACTGTATTCACACCTGAACTCTTGATTCTACTCCCCAACCACAGCCTACTGCATGTGTTGGTAAGTGGCTGCTCTCTTCTATCCATTACTCAGACCAAGGCCGTTGGAGACATTTTTAAGTTTTTTTTCCCATATCCCACATCTGGTGAGATGTGAAATACACTGAAGTACATTCTTTTCTTTATTTTTAATTTTTTCAGTGTTTGTTTATTTTTGAAAGAGAGAGCAAGTAAGAGAGGGGCAGAGAGAGAGAGAGAGGGAGAGAGGGAGAGAGGGAGAGAGGGAAACACAAAACTCACAGCAGACTCTGGGCTCTAGGCTCCACACTGTCAGCACAGAGCCCGATGCAGGGCTTGAACTCACAAACTGTGAGTTCATGACCTCAGCCGAAGTCAGATACTTAACCGACTGAGCCACCCAGGTGCTTCGAAGTACATCCTTAATCTAACCTTAATCTCATCTCCCTCCCCTGCAGGCTCCCTAAGAAGCACTCCTTAGCTACTTTTTTTTTTTTTTATTCCACTCTTAGTTCTGAGATCTATAGTGTCCATGTACCAGGTTGATTAGCCTTTAACATATAAGTCACATCATCTGACTCCTCTTCTTCAAGCCCTCTGTTGCCTTCTCAGCTCACTCAGTTCTTGCACAGTCACCATGATGGCCTAACTGGCCCTACGTGTCCTAGCCTCAACTGTCTCTCCCATCTCATTCGCTGTCACTTGCTCCCCTGTTGCTGCACATTAGCCTCCTCCTCCTTGCTGTCCATCAATGTACTAAGTGTGTTTCTGCTGCAGAATCTCTCCTTGGGATGCTTTCTTCCAGGTATCTGCAAGTTTTGCTTCCTTATTCCCTTTGGGAATCTGCTTCTGTACCACTTCCCTTGGCCCCATCTGGAATAACTACTTCTCTACTGCTCCCTGTCCTGTGATTTGAACTTGCCCTTGTTCTTGGCATCCACCATCCACGATGTTACATATTTATGCATTTATTATCTCCTTCCATTCACTAGAAGGGAAGTGCTCTAAAGAGTTGGCACTATCCTTTCCACGGCTGGATGTCCAGCATTAAGAACAGCATTTTGGCACTTAGCACACAGAAAGATATTATTAAATATCCACTGGTGAAAGCATGAGTTCAATGTTTTTGGAAAGAGTATAGCCTTGTTAAGCCTTGAGTATTTTAAATGTGAGTGAGGGACTCAAATGCTGACTGATGATAGTAAAACGTAAAAAGCTCAACTTTTGTTCTAAAAAGAAGTTGATATTGGCCACATTGGAAAATCTTTTGGACATGGATTTTAAAGAATAAAAGCACTTAGTTAAAATTAATATGGGGGACGTTTTAATTTTAACAGTGAAGATAGGAAAGTAAGTTACATTCAGGGTTTTTAACTTGTATGAAATAGTCTCTAAGGATTTTTGGTCCATATTTGAGCAAGGTCAGTTACAGAGCTTGCCCAAAGATAGAATTTAAGAAAGAATCAGGGAATATTAGAGAACTGTTTTTATTTTAGGGGGGAAAATAACACCCCCTCCATGAAAAACCTTAAGGAAGTACGGGAAGGCAAGGTTGGCCAGGTAGAAGGTGGTGACTGTCACTCGCAGATTTTGCCCACACTAGCACTTTTCTGGCATTTCGGCAGCACCCCGCTTTGGTGAGGACTCTGTATGTTATTTCAGCAGCAAAATCTCTGCCAAGATCATGAAGCGAGTGCAAACTCCAGGAAATCTTGTAAAAGAAGCAAAAATGTTGTCATATGCTTGGATGTCAGATCAGTGGAGGCAAAACTGCAGTGTATGTAGACCAAAATCTTACCAAGTATGGCAATTCAAGGGCTCCCATCAGAAGTTGCTGCTCAGAGGTGACAGAATTTCTCACATCGTTTCAAAATCTACTCTGTATTAGGCTGCTAATCTCAGACATGTGTACACATATCAATACTTTATAGCTCTGAGTGTCACAGAGAACTCTGTGTACAGGTGTATATTACGAAAGGGCACAATCAAGGGGAAGAACGATACCATATCTTTAGAAAAATTTAAAAAATTCAATTTTATTCAGACTTATTTTACCTTAAGCAAACACAAAAACAATGTTTAATTTTATCGGGAGAAAAAAGGGGTTGTAAATAACACTTGTTAGATAACTGATGTGCCAGGCACGATGCTTGGAGATTCACTCACATATGTTTCCTAGCTCTAGCATACATTTGTATCTGGTATGTAACCACTTTTAAAGACTAGAGTATGTTCGAGCCAGAGACTTTCACTATTTCTTAGGGTGAAGCAGAGATAAAAGCAAGTTTCCACAGACAGGCTACCTGAGGCCCAGAATTATTAAGTATTTTGCTTAAAATAGCACAGCCAGACCAGAGTAGGGCAAGGAAATTATTTTACTCTGAGGATAGAAGCTTTCATGGAAGTGTCAGCTGTTTTTGTAAATTTTTGTTAAGTTTCATGTACTGTTTTTGTAAATTTCAGGGACAATTTATATCTGACTTTTAAGCAGTATTATGATAGATTATTGTCTGTGATGAACATTCAGTAAAGCAGTCCTTACCCCTCAGTTAAGGATCTGACAATGATTCAGTTTCATCACCTTGAGGGTTTTTTTTAAATTTTGGCTTCTTTTTTCTCCTTGTATTTAGAAGGGCCCGGCTTAGTGACCATAATTTTATCTAATGGAAAAAAATTTTCCTTTTCTGTCTGCTTCAGCTATATATGATCTTCATGCAGTCTTAAGTACTATGCAGTATTTGAAAACGAATTGAATCCTGAAAGTTTTTCTCTTTATTTTTTTTCCCCTGGTAACTGCACAAATCCATTAAGCGTTTTGTTATTCCCTGGGGGTTGAGTGATTTATTATCCTGACCCTGCTGGTCAGATAAGCAAAAGCCTAACTCAGAATGAACAACTGTCTCTGTTTCTTTGAGTGATGGGCACAGAATTTTAAATAATGGTCGGTGAACGGGGAAAAAATACAAGAAAAGAAAAATGCAGGATTTTCAGACTGCATTAGCTATCGGTTATTCTAAGCAGAACAGTTTTTTTCTTCTACTTTCTGAAAACACAGTCTTCATTTATTTTTTTCTATTGGAAATTAAGCACTTTCTTAAGGAAATATATTAAGTTAGTAGATAATATAGCCCGCTAAAATGTTTTTTACCCAGAGTTCTCTTTCTCTTTGTTTGTATTTAATTTGTTTGGTCTCGGTTTTTGGTGAAGGGGACTAGTAAGTAGCTTCTAGTTGGCTGTGTGGAATCATTGTACCTTATGCCAGGTTCAGTGTTGGTGCCTGAGAAAACAGTGTGAGAATAAGCTCCGTGCATAAGAAGAGGTCATGTGGCCAAACAAGGACGCACTGATATGCAGTCATACAACAAGGTGGGGCGCCAGTGAGGACGAAGAAGAGAGAGCCTTATTGGCGCCAAACATTCAGACCTTCTCGTAAGACGGGATAGTTGGGCTCAATCATGAGAAACGTCTGCACAGTGTTAAAAAATAGAGAAGATTGTTGCCAGCTAAGAGAAATAACCCTGCACAGTCAAGGGGAAGTGCCCGACCCGGGCTAGAGAGAGATGCACTCACCATCAACGTGTAGCTGCTGCTGTGACCCAGGAGGGGGCCTAAAACAAAGCGAGGGCTGAGGGCGGGGCGGCGGTCTGAGTGGGCACCTCTGGGGACCGAGTCGTTGAAAGACGACTCACAGAGAAAACTCAAACAGTATGTACAGAGAATGAGAGCACCAAGAGTGATTTTAGACCTTAATCAAACTTTTCGAAACATGTGGACTGAACTGCCTCCTGTGGTCTTATCTTCTGGGTTACTGGTTTCCTGAATAGAGTGGATTATCAATATGAAAATCCGTGAGAGGCATGAATTATTGAACACTATTTTATTTAATTAATATTGAAGACACACACACAAAAACACTTCTATAAATTTTATATAATTTTATACTTCTATAAATACTTAATTTTTAAACTATTAAAATATTAAATTTTTAAATAAATAAATAAATAATTTTAACATATTTAAATTTAAGATATGCTGTAAAGGCATTTGGCAACAATTAATACCATTATCTATTTTTGGAATGGCATCTTGCAAAGTACATAAACATTTAAATGTACCTATCTTTGACCCTCAAATTCTACCTTTAGGATTTTGTGTTATTTTATTTTATTTTATTTTAGTTTTAAAAGTTTTTTTTTTTTTTTTTTGAGAGAGCGTGTGGGGTGGAGGGGCAGGCAGAGGGGTGGGGAGAGGGAGAGAATTCCAAGCAGGTTCACACTCTCAGCACAGAACCTGATGTGGGGCTAAAACTCATGAACCATGAGGTTGGCTGAAACCACGAGTAGGTTGCTTAACTGACTGAGTCATCTAGGTGCCCCTACTTTCATGAATTTATTTTAAGGAAATACTATATTGCTTTATCTAATAAGAGATTACCTAAATGAATTATGTTTCATTGTACAATAGACTATTCCATTGAAAAGATGGTGAAATACATTTATTGACATGTAAGGATATTCTCATTGCTACTGTTTAAAAGCAGATTATAAACAACCTATATAAGTTATGTATATTTTTAATATATACAGAAAGAGGTTGGAAAGATATACATCCAAATGCTAACTGTATTCATCTCTGGTGAATCATCACTAGATGATTTTCACTTTTCACTTTGTAATTTTATAACAGTTTGTACTGACTTTATGTCTTTGTTTTTAATTTTTTTTAATGTTTATTTTTGAGAGAGAGAAATAGAAAGTGTGTGAGTGGGGAAGGGGCAGAGAGAGAGAGAGGGAGACTAGAATCCGAAGCAGGCTCCAGGTTCTGAGCTGTCAGCACAGAGCCCCATGAGGGACTTGAACTCACAGACTGCGAGATCATGACCTGAGTCAAATTTAGACGCTTAACTGACTAACCCACTCAGGCTTCCCTATGTTTTTGTTGTTTTTACAGTAAGTACACGTTATTTTCAAAATCGGATAAAAACACTTCCAATTAAATTATCATGCCATTTATTTGGAAGTTACATTGGCATTGCTATTGGACAAAAAGACCAGTGCTTTGTCACTTTTGATTAGCATGGGATTCAACACGTCCAAGGTGGGACCTGGCACTCTGCATTTCTCACAAGCTCCCAGACCTGGCCATTGTTGCTGGTTGTGGACCACAATTTGAACAGCAGATTCTCAGTAAATTGGAAGATGCCTGTGTTGCAAGATTTCATTGCTTCTGTTGGGCTTATTTTATTCCAGGCAGAAACATGCTTGGAATAACAAAGGACTTCTGGAAAACAAAACTGAGACAATTGTTACCACTCAGTGGCTCTCTTAACTACGAGAATAAGTGGATTCTATCTCCACCTTGTCCAGTGATTCAGGATAGCCTCCTGAATTCATGGCTATCCTGGGCCTCCTAATCTCAGGGGGAGAGCCTTCCTCTCAAAATAGTCTTTCTACAGAGCTGGAGTCACCATCCCCATTTGAACCTTGCCCCTCATAAATTTGTTTTCCTTATATTACCATATTGGTGATTTTTTTCTGATAAACTAATCAAAGCTTAAATATAAATATTTTCTTGGAGCACCTGGGTGTCTCCCCTGGTTGAGCATTTGACTTTTGATCTTGGCTCAGATCCTGATCTCAAGATTTGTGGGTCTGAGCCCTGCATCAGGCTCTGTGCTCTCTCTCTTTCTCTGCCCCTCCCCTGCATGTTCTCATTGTCTCTCAAAATAAATAAATAAACTTGAAAGTATATATCTGTCTATTGATAGATATATAAATACTTTGACACTTTAGCCTTTTCTAAATTGCTTTAACATTTTAACATGTCTACGGGTTGCGTGAACATGTTAAAAAAAGAAAGAGAGAGAGAGAGAGAGAGAGAGAGAGAGAGAGAGAGAGAGAGAGAGAGAGAGAGAGAGAAAGAAAGAGAATAAAGCAGCAAAGTCAGTCCAGGCAGGGTCACGAGGGAGGGCTTTTCCCAAAATGTGTCTGACTGTATGACCAACACAGCTAGCTACTCAGGCTGTAGTCAGATTTCTCCCCTGTTCTCATTTAGATGATTAAACCAACACAAGTTTTAACAATTCACTTAAAGGGCTAATAAAAGTAAAAGAAAAAGAGAAAAAGAACCCAAATTGCCAAACTAATCCTGTCAGACTCCTTGACTAATCAACCAAAATTTCTTTTATATTGTTCTTGTTAATGAGCTGGCTGGTAAAGCAGTCAGTCTGCCCAGCGTTTTTGAATGTCTAATTTTGGTATTAACCAAGGACAGAACGGTGGCCGGCCGTGTGCCTTGTATCTCTTGTTGGTTCATTTATTTGGTGTAGTCTGTTCTGCTAGCACATGGGTTTCCTGAATGCAGATTACAGCCGCAGAGACCGATTTACCCTCAAGCTAGAAGTGCGTTGTATTCACATGATGGTGAGTCTTTGCAAAATTTACTAGAATAAGGTACTTTAACCTCCATAAATTAAGTTCTGTCTCTCCATTTCCCTCCCTCCTGTAAAACTTCTCTGCAAGACATTCAAGAACTGAGGTCAGGGAGTTGGTGTTTTTGTAATGAGCAGCCGGTGATCTCGGAGCTTGTGGATGGTATTCCAGAAGATTCTGTTAGTAGCAATTCATTGAGAGCTAGAGATGCATTTTTAAAAGAATTCATGACCAGGCTCTTGAGTTCTTTGATAAACCAGTGAATGAAAGGAGGGAATAATATGGATACATTGGAAAATTATTTACATTTCTTGCTGATGGGACACAAAAGAGGGTCATTGTCAAAGATAACATGAAACCCATAATAGTGCCACCAGACCAAAGACAGCTAATTTGTTAGGGGCTGTCAAAAAGTCCAAGAATATTTAAGATCAGTCACTGCAGAGGGAATCTTGAATCTTTCCTACAAACTACGTAGGAAAGACATTTGATAGTTTCTCCCAAAGTGGCAACAATTCTGAGCACAGTATAAGATTTTACAAAAGCCTCCACATTTTGGTCTCCTTTGCTGGAGAAGGGATTGAATTTTCTTTTCTCTCTAGAAAATATTACAATTTGGTGGGGCACGTGGGTGGATCAGTTGGTTGAGTGCCCAACCTGACTTCAGCTCAGGTCATGATCTCACGGTTCGTGAGTTTGAGCCCTGCATTGGCGGGTTCTGTGCTGACAGCTCAGAGCCTGGAGCCTGCTTCAGATTCTGTATCTCCCTCTCTCTCTGCCCCTCCCTGGCTCACACTTTGTCTCTCCTTCTCTCTCCCCCAAAAATAAACATTAAAAAAATTAAAGAAAAAGAAAATATTATAATTTTATTGTCCTCCAAAGAGACAAAATGGATAGAAACAAAAATAGGAAGTATTTTGGAGGCGGGCCAGTTAATTTAATAAGAATAAATACTTTTCTGGATCTCCTGAAGTTCTTAACAGTGATCAGTGTTTATAAATTTGTCAAGTTGTACTTTATTTGCCTGCTCTTCTAAATGAACACTTTTCAACCAAATTTTACATTTTTGTAAAGAAGGACTTCAAAAGCTTCAGGTCCTGCTAAACATGGAGATGTCCCCAATGATTGGAATGACTTGAACATCTGGGTGCCTCCCATGGAATGGTTCCCAGCGTGTTACCATATTGACATCTTCACAATCAAAGGAAGAGGGCCTTTTCACAAAAAAAGGGAAAGCTTTAGGAATGCGTGAAGAAGTTAAGGGAAAAAAAATAGACACGCCTTCCTTTAGTGCAAAAGTGGCTGGTTTTGTGTCATCCAGAACCCATCATATTTTCCTAGGTTAAGCGGCCTGGGGACACTGTAGGTGCAGATGAAAAAGAGCTGAAAACAGTCCCACGTGGGTCACCACCCTCCCATTGTCCCAGCCCCCTTCAGAAAAAACAATTGATTAAGATGGTTACCCCTTTATCATATTTTGGATTTTGGTAAAAATCGGTGTCTGTTAAATACAGTGTTACCGAGGCCGATGTCTCAAAGGAGCAAACAGAAGCTCAGGATATAAAGGATGTCCGTGCCCGAGGGTTCCTGAGAACAGTTCACTGGGCTGGGATCGTATTAATATCACTCTCGTTCGGGATAGGCCACTCGTTACTGTGCTTCATCGCTTTTGAGCCATCTGCCTCCCTCCCGTTTGCCCCATAAACCCCAATATTTTCAGTGCATGATTATGTTCCATGTGAACTCTCTCCAGGACCCATTTATGACAATAAAGCAGAAACACCTGTATTTATGCCTTGCCTATTTGTAAAAACACTTGGAGTAACTTCTAAGAGGAACATGATGTAAAGCAAAAACAGGGCTTAAAAGAGGAGCAGTCATCTGATGGGAGCGGAGTGTAGAAATGTTATAAACAACGAATATAAGACAATGACAAAAAATTGTCCCCAAAGGAAGATGTACTAGTGATAAATAAAACTGGGCACTGCTTTGACTCTTCCTGGCACCCAAGACAGAAAAGGAAAGTGCATCTTAATGGCGTTTTCATTCTGGGATGAAATGGATCACAGAAATTCCCAAGTTGAGACCCATTTGAAGAAAATATTTCCACGCTGTGTGGGGCTCAGAGCAAGTGCTCACAAAACGTGGGTGGAAGAAATACAGTCAGATAACCTGGTTTTCATCTAAGGTGATAACAAGCTCAGCTACTTGTTACCATTCTGACCTTGAACATGTTACTTACTTCTTTAAACTTGGTTTCACTGGTGACAGGGAGATAATAATAGCAACTCTCACAGAAGCACACAGTAAGTACCTAATGATGTTATATTTTACTATTATTATTTGACAAAAGCTGTGGAAATGCAGCTGAGATGTATAGATTATTATATAACATTTTAGGAAAATAAAGGACATTAACATTGGACTTATGATCCAAGGAAAGCATTTCGGTGGACACTTTGATTTCCGACTAAAGGTCCAGCACTTGACAATGACCCATGAGAACAATGTCTCTCCCTGGGCAGATGGTAGGAGAGATCTCTTTTCTGAATGCTTTGAAATTTGGTGATGACTGATGAAAATCCGTGTGGCACGCAAGATTCTGGCCCCGAGGTTTACCGCACGTGGTCTATGGTTGGAGTGCAGCTGGACTGTCAGAGTCTGTGAAGGGGGGTGCTGTCAGTGCCGTGCCAGAGCGCCCTGGGCCAGCTTGCCAGAGAAGTGTCTGGCTTGCCCCCCCCCCCCCCCCCCCCCCCCCCCCCCCCCCCCCCCCCCCCCCCGCCGTGACTGGGTTCAGGAGACTCTTTGGGTGTGAGCAACCTGGTTAAATCTGCCTACTCCTCATTAGATAATCATCAGCACCTCGACGTTTTGGGTTACTGTGCGGCAGAGGGACAGCAGGTGCCAGACAGGAGCGAGCTGTCCCGTGAGCCATTGTGCCCCCAGCACTCTGAGCTTTGGGTTTCACCCTGCCCCTGCACATTAGGGCGACAGTGTGGCGAGCAGCTTGTCTGTTTCCACCTGCTCTGGAGCCGGAGAGGCGAGAGCACGTTGCTGGTGCCACAGAGCCATTTAAGGGCTGTGACTGTTGTTGCTAACTCTGTAAAAATGGGCTGGATATTGCCTCTTAGACTGAAGGAGGGGAGTGGAACCCACCAGATTTTATGTCTGTTTTATATCAGCTTTCAACCTTAAACAACTGAATTAAGTGCTCCTTGGGTTAGACTGAACTGCTTGGTGAACCTCATTATCGTGTTTAATTATCATGGCATTTTGTAAAAGGAGAAAGAGGAGTCTGGCCGAGCGAATCTAGCCCTCTGAGTGCTCATGATTCTGGTTTGGATTTCAGTTACCATTAGAAGGTGCATTTTGCATTTCTTGCCGATGCACTTTGCAAGAGAGGAAACTGGGAAGGGGTAGGGAGGAGGGGAAAAAACCATGCCACCGATCTGTTTTCTTTTTTGAAATTGTAAATTACATAAAAAAAAAGAAATAGAAACATGAATAGACAAAGACTTTGTTTATTTATTGCCAGGAGAGACCCATTAGGATGCCGCACTGTGTTTCCATGGCATTGTGGAGACATAAACAGAAAACACGGACTAATGCATTCAGTTAGGCACAGATTTTAAAGTCTAATGTGCAATCTAAATATATATCACATGTATTCTTGCTATTTATTTATCTATTGTATATCCAGCAGTGAAGGGGGAGACTGCCTAACTAATGGGAGGCTGTGATCCGTTTGTAAATGTGCCTACATGTTCAAGCCTCTATTTGTGATGTGTGTCTGTGGCTTCTCTTTGCTCTTTGTTACCTTGCAGTCCCTTCTTCCCTACCTTTGCCTCTTCTTAACTAGAGTACAGCAAAGACAAGCGTGCCTTAATTCACCTTCCAGTCAGGTAACCTACCAGAGGGAAGGGAGTTGGGATAAGTGTGTATGAATCACTGTGAGTGATGAGAACATAGCAAATTGGAGAGCCCAGGCTCTCTTGACAAGCAACAATTCTCGACAAGCATAAATGGAGGTTTATTTCATAAGATCTGACAAAATTTCAAGAGAATCTGTAAATCTGCACTGTTGCTCATGGGCAAATTTTCGAGAGAATCTGTAAATCTGCATTGTTAGTTGAAATCTCTTGATTAAAGAAATTAGCAAATTTGTTGGCCAAATGCAACGAGCAGGAAGGGTACAGGGTTGCCGGTTTATGACAGCCGATTTGTGATGATAACTTCATTGTGTTAGTTGCTGTTGTTGTTTAAAGACCAAGAGCCTTCTCCTCTTCCGTGATGCACATTGCACGTTGCTGTTGCATCAGTGCCACAGGATAGCCCAGAATCCAGGGCTTTGACTCCTGTTTGGTGCTCCTTCCTCGTCAGCATGGCTGATTCTTGCCTGTTGATTCTTTAGAAATTTCAGGGGCACCTGGGTGGCTCAGTCGGTTAAGTGTCTGACTTCAGCTCAGGCCATGATCTCACAGCCCATGAGTTCGATCCCCATATCAGGCTCTGGGCTGACAGAGCCTGGAGCCTGCTTCATATTCTGTGTGTCTCTTTTCTCTGTCTTTCTGGTCTTCCCCGCCCCTCCCCCACTAGTGCTGTGTCTCTCTCAAAAATAAATAAACTTAGAAAGAAAGAAAAGAAAGAAAGAGAGAAAGAAAGTCCATCCAGCTGACTTTTCCTCAGAGAAGAGCATCAAGTAGAAGGGAATCGAAAAGCACAAACTCAAAGTAGAGAACAATGTGATACTCTTCCAAAGAGCTTCTCAGTGAGGGAAGAACTGATCAGAAGAGTGAATAATTTCATCCTTTTGGGGATCATGTTTACGAATAGGATGAATGCCACTCAACGAAAAATTCATTATCGAGCCAGTTAATTGTGGAACCAGAAAATAGGTTCAGGGAATGCTGGTTATAATTATTATTCATTTGAATGAAATCACTTGGTATCATCTGGGTCCCCCTCCCCTACCTTTAATCTCAGGGATTCCCTCCTGAGAATTGGGAATCACCTCCTGTCTGAGGTGTCCATCGTTAGGTATTAAGGAGTAGGGTCAGAGAGGGCCCTATATTTTTTGTGTATTATGAGCAAATCTGGCATATCTTCAGCTTTTTTCCTAGACCCAGCTGTGAAGTAGATTTTTTTTTTTTTAGGACAGTGTGGTTTGACTCAGACTAGCTGTGAAATATAGTATAAGTCCCCAAAGATGGAAGTATGAAGCCATATTGTCTGGAAACAAGCAAGAAATCAAAAATGTTATTTTGGAGATGGTGTATTTACTCTGTAAAAATAAAAATGAATTGTTTGGAACATTTCTAAACAAGTGAAATCATTAACATGAAGAATATCATGAGCCTTGTCTTGTCTTGTTTATAACTGGTGTATAATGAACTGTGGTTTCATCCTCTTGTACTTGGTTTTCCTGAAATGTTGCATCCATGATGTGGGAACTGCTGTTTTGGGCCACCTCCTTTCCTTTCATCAACTTTTGCTTTCCATGGGCTCACACTTCCATTTTGATTGGGAACCACTCTTTCTTCTTCTTAGGTATTTTCTCGTTCTTGTGATTGTCAAAGGTCCATTAAGTAGGAAACCCCTTTTTACGGCTGCAAAGTGAGTGTGCTTCTTACTCACCCCCTGGCCTGTCACAAAGAGGGCCTGGTTTTCTGTGAAGACGATCCCCTTGCTACCCATATCACAGTGCGCTTGGATTACCTGCCAAGTGCTGGCTGTATAAATTAGAGCTGCCTGGTGGGAGCTTTAATTCACATGCTTGATGTTTAAAAAAAATATATTTTCAAGGTTGAACTCCATAAATCCAGGTTTTTTGACTGGGTTATGTCTGCTCTCATTTTTCCTTTTCTTCTTGTGTTTAGAATTAAATCTTCTTTTGTGGGAAAGGGAAGAAGACTCAGGGACTCTATGAGAAAGAATATCGTGTTTGAGGAATCTCAATACACTAATAAATGCTGAGTTAGCATCGATTGGGAAATAATATGTTATAGGCTAGTATTTACTTACTCAGATGAGCCAGCCCTTCTAAGAAGACTTTCACACCTTGAGGGCAACTTTGGCCCTCAGGATGGCATTTTTGTTTTGCACGTTCAAATGCATGCATGCTCTGGCATATAAACATGTAGTTGCAGACCACCTTGGGACTTAGCATCACCTAGACACTGAAAAAATGATAGGTGTTCACTCGGTGTCTGGTTTTAAGTTCAGCAGAATCTTAATTCCTTGACCAAATTTTCTTGCCTTGTCTTTTTTCTTCTCACAGCAACTAAGCACAGATTAAGTTTCCAGATTAAGTTACTGACATCCTTAATTTGACAGATTGGGGATTGCTAGATTGCTGGACTGACAGAAGGGGGAGTTGATCCACGGGATTGATGACTGAAGGCTGACAGGGACAGCATGAAAATGCCATAACAGGTCTAGAGTTGCGCTTGGAATTGGACTGGGGAGCAAAAGTGTGCTAATAAGTAGTTTTGTGGAGAGAATAAAAGAGACAAAGAATCACTGTGAGATTGAGTCATTAGTGAAGTGAGATTAGAACTAGGTTCTTTGATGATGGAGGTTGTGATGCCCCCAAAGGCACTGTTGTAAATTACTTTCTTTGGAAAGAATGTCTTGTAGTTGAGGACCTGTTCTTTGCTGCGGATGAGTTAAGTATGTTAGAGATAAGAAGGTTGGGCAGCTGAGAACTTGCTCTGCATAACAGAGGGAGGAAGCCCTTGAAGTTTCAAAGAGAATGGAAGGGCAGGAAATACTAAGGGGCTCTGGGGAAAGGGAAGAGAGTGGGGCTGGACAGGGCTCCACAGATGGCAGAAAAAGAGGCGAATGGCCAGGAGAAACCAGACTTCATTCTCGGTAATGTGAAGCAAAGCCTTTCATTTGCCATGTTTTGGGTAATTCTCCATTGTTCCTGAATGCTGTGGGTGCATGTGGGTTACTTTTGTAACCTGGGAGAGGGTGCTGTGGTTGACATTAAGGTCAAAGGCCAAAGTGGAGTAAGCAGGAAGGAGTCCATGTGGATTGGGAGGCTAGTGGCAGTCCGAGTCACAACCCCAACAGCAACGGTGATGAGTTATGTATTGAAGGTCTACTCTACTGTGGAACCTCATGTGCGTTATCTATTAATTTAATTTTCACGACAACTCTGCAGCTTTTGGCCCCCTGTTTTATCCCTGTCTTCGCCCAGGCCTGTGGATCGCTCTGAATCCTTCACAGAGCCCCATGAGAAAGAGAATCCCCTTTGCTAAGCTCTCAGCTGCTTATTGTTGGCATTTCCTTCTAAGCAGTGACAGTGGCACAGGCCTGACATAGAACATAAATTTATTACCCAGCACTGACTAAAACTGTCAGTTGAAGTAGCTACAGGTAAATGGCATATAAAGCTCTCTCCTAGATGTATGTGCTCAAGTTAACTTCTTTATAGATACCTCATTTTCTTCCCTTTTATAAAATTCATAGATTTCTTCTCTAAAATTCACAGATTTCTTCCTAGATTCTTTCCCGGGTTGGAGCTAAGTAATCTCTGGTGCCACCCCTAATTATGGCTTATTTTATTTCATGTAGTGCCTCATTGTAAGGCCATTATCATACATCAGTGGCATCTTGCCAGGACACCTGGGTGTTGGAGTGTGCTCAGTACAGATTAAACCAAGAACGTGAACTTGACTGGGTCTCATCTGTCTTTGCTCTTGGTTACTCTCCCTCTGGAGGTAAAAGAACACAACCTATCCCTATGCTTTCCTGTTTTTTTCTCCGTATTTTGTCTTCTTCCCTGACCCTCCCCCCTGCCATCCCTACCCCCAAGGACATGCTGCCCTGCAAAGTTTCTCATGAATAATCTCCTCTCCTCCTAAACCAGAGATTCTGCTCTGATCCATACTTTCCTATGATTCAATGATATGAAGAGGTAATACCATCCCCTGTTTTACAGATGAGACTTAGGGAGGTAAAGTAAGCCATTCAAGGGCACATAGGTTGAAAGGGAAAGAGCTAGAATTTCAACCTAGATCTGTCTGACCCCCAAGAACAGCCTCATTCTTTCCCATTCTGGCTCTCTTTACCGTAACCCTCTCCTTCCACCATGGGTATAGGCTGGACAGTTTGATGGCATGCGTTGAGCAAACATTCAGTATCATGAAGGTTTGCAACATCTATTTATGTTTTTTCTCTGAGCTGTTTTTTTTTCTTTTTTTCAGTTGAAACTTTTCATTTTAAGTTTATTTATTTAGTTTTGAGAGAGAGGGGGGGAGAGGAAGTGAGAGAGAAAGCCAACAGGGAAGGTGGCAGAGAGAGAAAGAGAAAAAGAATCCCAAGCACAGAGCTTGATGCAGGGCTCGATCCCACAAACTGTGAGATCATGATCTGAGCCGAAATCAAGAGTCCGATGCTTTACCGACTGAGTTACCCAGGCTCCCTGAAACTTTTTTTAAAATTAAAAATATAAAATCACCATCTAGGTTTAAGTTAGTTCTGGTATACATTGCAGTGATAGTAAAGTTTTGAAATAACGCTTACATTATTCATTATTCTAAGTGAGACTCCAGGGGCAACGCACTTCCACGCGTCTCTCCAAAGTTTGAGTACAGACTTTCCCCACCAAACTTAGATGAGAAGGAAAAACAAGAAAATCTTGCTTAACAAGAAAAACATGTAAAATAGCTTCAGTACAGGAAACACCTTTTATTTTACTCTAAGAATAAATCCAAAATATCAAGCATTAAAAAACAACAGTGACAATAAATCTTCACAAATGCATTGCTTCCCACACTGACAGTCACTGAGGATATACTTTGCTCCATTACACCGTGTTATCACAGGCAGTGTAAATGACGTTAAGTATACCCGTGTGCCTCCATCCCGGGAACCACATGAGGCTGCCTTTGCCATGTAGAATCTGATTGTTTTCTTACCTTGCACGCTGCACTGGGATTTTTTTTTTCCTTTATGATACACTGGCTGCAAATCTCATTTTTCTAAAAAAAAAAACCTTTTCATTCAGAAAATGCTCGAACCTACACAAGTGCAGAGAGAATTTTATAATGAACCCTCATGTATCCACTTCACTTCAACCATTAATAACTCATGGCCCATCCTGTTTCTTCTATCTCGGTTGCTCCCTAGGTGCATTTTTCTTACAGCAGGGGGAGAGGTGTTAAAGGGGGATATAAAGCCAATGCCAAACATATTATTGTGTGTAAGTCTGTCTCCTTTTAAGTATCTCTAAACCAATTCCAATTTTTCCACATTGTTTTTATATGCAGTGGCCATGCAAGTTATTGGTTTTCCCAGTCTAAGAAATGATTGAGGGACCTACAGATGCAACGAGGGTGCTATCAGCTCTTTGGGGCTGTTCCTCTCTCCCCCCAGATGTCAGTAGAAGTCCCATTTGTGAAGCAGGAGGACCCACCAGTGGTAGTGACTGATGGCCTGGCCGTGTGCTGGCTACTCTTCCTAACACTGGCCTCTTCTCCGCCATCTTCCCTGGTGCCCGGTAGGGGTCTGTTTCCCAGACAAAGGAGTATGTGATGATAATGGGTTGAGGTTGTTTCTCTGAAACTCATGAATTTTTTATGTAATTTAAATACAGATTGGGCTGCCAGGGACATGGTCGCTGAGAAACACTTTCATGCTGAGTCTAGGCATTGTGTCCGCAAAGGCTTGCCTCTCCCATGGAGAGGTAAGGAAGGAAAATATGAAAAGAAAAATCCAGTGCTGTCCTGCAGATCTGGCTTCTGTGGCTCCGCTTGACCTCAAAGCTCTGCAGTCAGGGCAGAGGATAAAGGCATTTTACACTCAGGGTTTCAGCAACCTTGAGTCTTGGCCACATCAAATGAGTCTGCACTTTTAAAAGGGAGGCTAAGGCTTCACTTAGCTAGATGTATTTACGTGTTATTCCTCTCAGTGTCTCACTATTCAAAGAAGGTATGTAGGAGATTATTAGGGCTTGGCCAAAGCTAAGACATGTAGTAGGCATTCAAAACACACTTCTTGATGATTCATTCATTCCTTTATTCACTTTGTGTTTTTAGACCTTGTACAGCACTTTGGAGGATACTGCAGCAAAAAACAAAATCAAAAACAAAAACAAGTCTCAATCCACATGGAACTGTGCCATCATGGAGGAGATAGACAATAGGGACACAAATAAATATAGTTGTATTAAGTGATCTGGGGCAAATGAAGGAGGTGCTCAGGTGGCACCTGATTGGAGAGCAGAAGGCAGCTAGTTCAGATCAGAGGCTCCATCAGCCAAGAGTGGCAGAGTCAGCGCTACACTAACTGTGGTCTGGGAGCCCTCACACTATCTGAAAACTTTTTAGGAATCCAGATCCCAAAGATCTACTAGAAATTTGATCTAAAGATACACGAACTACTGAATGATTATCTCTGGAGAAGGACACTCCAGGTGATGTTTCTGCATGTAAATTTTGAGACATGTTGGGCAAGGGTGCGCAGTGATCGCCAACACCCAGACCCCAAAGCAGTTTCCAGTTGCATGCCCAATATGGGTTGGCACGGGGCTCTGCTTCTCCCAGCCTTTCAGGGCCTCAGGCTTGTAGGAGTTGCCCATCTCAAATATCGTTATGGACTGTCACAAGGAACATGAGAAAGCTCTCGGGTGTGTACACATGCCCATGTGTGCTCCAGTCAGCAAGTGACATGTATCACTTTTGTGCACAACCACGTGGCAAGCGCTGGGCCATGGCTACACCCAATCCCAAGGAGCCCAGGAAGGAGCTCCACAGGGGAGGAGGAAAAAGCTGGCCTGGGGTGACATCAGGAGAGTTGACTTGATGCGTGAGCGGGAGCCAGCCCTGTGAAAAGCATTCCAGAAGCAAGGACAAAGGCCATGCATCAGAAATAAGTAACTGTCTGTTCTCTGCTAATATTCAGAGATAAGAAAGAAGTGGGAGTAAAAGGTGATTGATGCTAGGAGCCCAAAGAAGCAGTGCATTATCCCTGTGCTCTTACTAATCACCGCAGAGATTAACACCAAAAGTGACATTGGTACCTTTGAGTCATCAGTGTTCCAGGTCCGGTTGGGGGTGGTCTCCTTGGAGACTAGTGTGATTTCGGGAAGTGGTACTGCAGAGGAGAAAGTCCATGGCCTTCAGTTCCTGTCCTTGCTCTGCCTCTGGGAAATTCGTTTAAGCTCTTTGACACTCAGTTTCTTTTTCCTGTACAAATTGGGGGTTAGAGTACTTTCCTTTTAGGGTTACTACACAGATGTAATGAGATAAGGAATCTAAGGGGCTTTTCTGTGACAAATTGTGGCATTTGTGTCTGAGAGTAGATACAAAAGATGTTATTCTTTGTATCTAACAGTAGCCACAAAAGATACCAAATAATGTTACTGGTTTGGGGTAGAATAGAATCATTACATCTTGGGAATTTAAAGAGATCTTTGGAGTCTCTTAATATATTATCCCATCCAGTGCAGAAATCCCCAGAAACTTCCTGGCAGTTGGTCATATAATCATGCTTGAAATTCTAGTGACAAAAACTCCTCTCTTTCTGAGACAGAATTGTATTTTCAGAGGACCAGTTCATCGATATGGTTAATTTAAGCCCCAGGGAAAAAAATGTGTTCTGTGGTCAAATAGGTTTGCAAGATTCTGGGTTCAACAAATTAATACAGTTTTCTTTATTATACACAATTTTTTAGGGCCTTTCTTATTTTTGTGAATAACTGTGATTTTCTAAAAAAAAAAAAAGTGCTATGTTATACAGTTGTTTTCCAAGGAAGACTTAAGGGACTAATGTTTTGGGAAATAAATGTTGACATAAATATTAAGCATCTCTTCTTTACATTGAAGAAATTCTAACAACTTGAAACTCTTCCTCTTATCTCTGCTCTCTGGAACAGCAGATATAAGTTTGCACTGTTTCCCACAAACAGATTGCGTAGAATTGACGTATGACTCAGACACATGGTCTGACATAAAGTGGAACAGTCTCAGTGGCTGTTGTAGGGTACAAAGCCTTTTGGTACCGGAGTCTCTGATCCCTGTCATGCATATAAGTCGATTATCCCCAAACCAGAAAATGGGACAAATACCCTTTCTGATATTTCTAATTAAAACACTGCAGAATGTATCTGTCTAATAAACAAAAGGGAGATTGTGTGTGATCTTCCCTGAGTGCCTTTAATGCCTCTTTCCACCCACCAGCCTTGTGCAGCCAGTACTTCCTTGCAGTCCAAGGTGAACAAGGCAGCAAAATGAAGGGACCGACCAAGGCCAGCGAGGTATTCTGTGCGTTGTCACCTCCCAGAATAGAAGGCGAAGTTGTCTGGCTCCTGTGAGCACACCACGTCTCCTAAGAGGTCATTTGATGCTGGGTGAGGAAAACGACCTGGCGACAGAATGGAAAGGTTTCAGTGATACCCATTTGCTCCTATGACATCTTTGTGATGAGATCTTCTGATGTCTCCAAATCCACATTAGTTATGCAATGCAATGAGAAATTGCTTCTGTCATCAAAAGCGTAGGACAATTATAGGTCTACTGAGCATTTTGAGTAGCAAGCAATCCTTTTGTAAAAAACACATTTACTCTTATAATTTATCTTTGAAAAAGATGAGGTATTAAGGATACAATGCAGAGAACCCTGGGATAGGAATCAGGAGACCTGAACTCCAGCCAGCTGTGCCACTAATAAACGGTGTGTGCTTGGATAAGACATTGCCCTCTCCTGAATCCGAATCTTCATCCTTAAAGCACATGGGTTAAAACAAATTATCTCTCAGTTTTAATACTACCCCTACAGTAATATAACCATGTTAAAAACTTCCATTTTCAGTAAAAGGAATTCCTTTTAGCTCACAGAATCAGATACATAACAAATGATTTTATTATTTTATTTAAATCAACTTACACGTGACTCTGAGCTCTCATTTGGCCAGGGTAGAGTTCAATCTCAGATATTATCGGCATTAACACTTCCTCCACAGAGATTTGGTTGATATTTTAATGCCTGATTCAGTGCCAGAACATCAGCAAACCCTCAGACCATCAGATACAGGACCGCACTGGTCCGCACCGGGATGCCACTGTGCCCACTGGCCTGATGGCCTGTGGTTTCAGGGCACACTGCTCCTCTGTTGTGCTGAAGGCATAGATCTCTATGCTGAGGCCAAGAGCTTATGTCCAAACTCCTTCTTCCCTCATGGGTAATGAAGCCATTTCCCTGGCCACTTTCCAGAAGCTTCTAAAGTGCGGCTCTACTGTCATGGGACCACTAGACTTTTGCCTTTTTCAACAAAGAACAAAATTCATTTCTCTAGTATTCCTCAAAGATATTCTTATTTCTTCCTACTCTATCCGGAGGTTTATCCAGAAGACAGTCTTGAAACTAATTTTATATTTTGCAAAAGATAGGAAGAGCTTTTGTCTTCAAGTAGCTTAACTTTACGTGGAACAAAATCCCCAGATCAAGGAAATACTAAATGCCTGGCTATCTGCTTAAGAAATAAGAAAGAAAAAACATGGGGAGAAAAACATAAATTAACATTTTGATGAATTATATCGACCAGTTGGTAACATACACAACTTCGTAGAAGGAAAATGATAAAGTTTTAAAAACACTTTTTGATTCTACACATAACATACTTTTAGTGTAGGATGCTTAAAATCAAGATAAGCAAAAGTGAAATTATGCATTTCAACCATTTATGATCCAACCTCTTAGAGAAAGCTATTTTTAATATTTTGGTGTATATACTTTATACAGTTTCTCTGTGCGTGTGTATTACTACTATTACAAACATAGCTGACATTTATTGTTTTTGCTAAGATATAGGGGTAGGAGAGAAATCTAATTCAAGATTAGTACAGAGCCTAAGTCTTTGAATAATGAAATATTTTAAGTTGCTATATTTATTGAGAATTTATCATACCCATATACCAAGCCTTATGTAAAACCCTTTTTTTAAACCCAAAAGATTAATATTCACGGTAGGTACTTCTGGTCATTTAGAAAGTCTTCATCTTGCTTCCCCACTTCTTAACAGAACTGCAGGTTTTTTTCCCCTCCAATAATCCATTCTTCTCCTTTGTAACCTATCCCACCTCTAACTTTAGGGATGGGCCTAACTGATACAGGAGTGATTCCAAGCAGGAGCCAATCAGTTACCCGGTTCTGGACAGCAAGACATGGAGAGTTGACTGGGCATTTCTGGAAATGATTCCATCATCATAAGCAAAGAAACCCAAAAAGAGGCTTTTTCTTTCTTTTCTTTCAGACATAGTTGAGTATGATGTCATGTCTTTTATTGTTTGATCTATTTTGAGTTAGTGTTTCTGTTTCTTAAAGCCTCATTAGCATCCTGATTAATACAGTATTGTGATGTCATTTCTACAGATGATGAAATTGAGGTTCAGCAATTGCCCACATTAGTAAGACAGACTCTATCTTGGTTCTGAGTCCAGAATCTCCACTCATAAGCCTACTTTTTTTTTTTTTTTTTTTTTTTACTTATAAGTCGCTGGTATTTCTTCTTTGGTGAGCTCACTGTTTATGTCCTTTAGAAAGGCACAGTTTAAGCCCAATATGTAATTTGTTTTCTATAATTTTAGATAAGACATTTGTGAATTGCTTCTGACAGAGTTCTTGTACTTATTTTTAAGGCTGCCACTTTTGTTTGTAAATCAACCTCACCATTGGTTTTTATTATTTTGGTTAATATAACTCCGCAAGGTTGCATTTCAGTATTAACCTGATATATAGTTAAAAAACAAACAAACAAACAAACAAACAAAGAAACAAAAACAATGGGGACACCTGAGTGGCTCAGTCAGTTAAGTGTCTGACTTTGGTTCAGTTCATCATCTCATAGTTTGTGAGTTTGAGCCCCGTGTCGGGTTCTGTGCTGACAGCTGAGAGACTGGAGCCTGCTTCAGATTCTGTGTCTCCTGCTCTTTCTGCTCCTCTCCTGCTCATGCTCAGTCTCTCTCTGTCTCTCAAAAATGAATAAGCATTTAAAATATTAAAAAATGAATCAGTTATAACTTATTATTTCAAATAAAGCATCCAGTTATAACTTATATTTAAAATAAGCCATTGGGCAATACAGTCCTTTTATTTGGATGTCTCACAGTATCATTCTTTCTACACTTTGACTTGCAGTGACTTCTTTTCCTACCACCTATCAATTTTTAAGTTTCTTGAATGCAGAGGCTGTATATCTTTATATATTTGTTCTTTTAAGCTAAGTGAATAGAAATCTGGTCCACTCATGGGATGTAGAGGCAGTATCCTTGCATTTGCTGAGTGTTAGTTAAGTAATGATAGGTAATAGGCATATTCTAGGGGTATATAAATGATACATAGTCATCAAATAACCTAGAGGTTAGATTTTATGAACTTCATTTTATAGCATAGTTGAGAAAAAGTTTAGAGATGATAATTAACCACTGATTCATTTATTCAGTCAGCAAATATTTCTGAAGCACAGCCAACCTGTCAGATACTCTGAAAATTTCTCCAGATGCAGTGGTGAACAAGCTATGGTTCCTCTCTACAATAACTTTATAGTTAAAGGACAGAGACCAAGAAGCAGTTATGATAGAGTGAGACCGAGAGGGAAGCCCAGGGGAATATGGGAGCAAGAAAGAGAGACACCTGACTAAATTAGGGAGGGTTTTCTCAAGGAGGCCATGTCTGATTTGAATCCTAGCAAGAAAGTAAGAGCTGTTCAGGAAAATCTAGACTTAGGTAGGTCCAAGTTTAGTCTAGGGGGATTAGCTAAGACTTCAGGGGAGAAGGATCCCATGTATAAGTTTCCATGGCATTTTGTGAGGCATGACATTATCAGTGAGGTTAGTGAATGGGGCTTCATGGGGATGGTGAGGCTGGAACAATAATTCACATTTTTTAATTACCTTAACTGATGTGCTAAGAAAGTTGAAGTTTTCCCTGTATGAATTGGGGAGCCACTTTGGTCCCTTGGGTAGAGGAATGATTAGTTTCCAAAATGAAAAGGCAGAGAATATTTTAGAGCAGGGTATGGTAAAGCTTTTCTGTAAAGGACAAAATAGTAGATAATTTCACCTTTGTGGGTCCTAATCTCCCTCTTGTTCATTAGCATAACCCCAAAGCAGCAATGGACAATATATTCATGTGTAAATGAATGTCTATGGCTATATTCCAGTAAAACTTTATTTACAAAACCAGAAGGGGATCAGATTTGGCCAGTAGGCTGTCCTTTGTAGAACCCTGCTTTAGAAACAAGTGAAAATCAGGAGATAGAAAGTAATGCAACCAAGGTCTGAAAGACAATGCAAGTAGAGAGAAGTAGGCAGATTTACGAGCTGTAAGGAAATGGTTTCACCAGGCCTTAGAGATTGATTTGATCTGTGCATGGAGAGAAGGGTAAAAATGATTCTTAGAGGACTGGTATAGGCCTTGGCATAGATGATTGTGCTACACCTGAAAACAGAGCCTGGATGGCTCAGTCGGTTAGGCGTCTGATTTTGGCTCTGGTCATGATCTCCTGGCTCATGAGTTTGAGCCCTGCTTTGGGCTCTGTGCTGACAGCTTGAAACTTGGAACCTGGAGCTTGCTTCAGATTCTGTGTCTCCTTCTCTCTCTATCCTTCCTTCACTAATTCTCTCTTTTTCTTTCTAAAACAAATAAATAAAAAAAAACCTTTTAATAAGAAAACAGGGCTGGTTGGGGGAGTGAGGTGGGAAGAAAAGTTCTATTTAGATAAATTGAGGATAAAATATGTGCCAGTGTTCAGGTGAACATTTTACTGGGAAGTTTGACATAGTAAGTTTAGGTACTCAGGGGAGTAGGGGAGTGGAAGAAATCTTCCAGAAAGAGACAGAAGAGCAGAGGATTGGGAATGGCACCCCAGGGGACCATGACACCCAAGGTACAGGCAGAAGAAGTGGTTTCCATGAAGAGAGCTTAAGAAGAGTTTCAGAGAAGTATGAAGGAACCAGAAGAAGTGTTGCCATGGAAGACAAAAGAATAGACCAAGGAAAAGACAAAATTAATGGTATCTAATACTGTGTCCATTAGTTTTTGGCTAATGGTTTTGGATGAAGCATTGTTACAGGAATGATGAGGAGTAAAACTTGTTTAAACTTAGGAGTATGGTTGAGGGTGAGTATTGAGGGTGAGTGGACAGAAATTGGTTCCAGGGGAAAGGTTACACACTTACCAAAGGCAGGAGAAAGTTTACAGCTTCTTCCATTGAGACAGGGAAGCAGGAAGCAGGAGAAGTACTTATGTTAGTATTTTAGTAGATAAGGTGTTGGGTAGGAAGCCAAAAGGTCTATTTGATCTAAGAAGTTTGAGGCATGGTCTTTGCTAAGAGGGAAGGTTTTTTTGTTTGTTTTGGTGCTTGGAAGCTTCAAAGATGTGGAGTAGATTGAAAACCCCTCTTTGGAAAACTCATAAGGAAAATCTCATGTTTTTGGTAGGTCTTTAGCTCATACATGGCAAATCTTGTATTGGAATTCTCATCTCTGTAAGTCTAGAACCACTGTTTTGTCCACTATACTGTGTTGGCAGTGAGAACTTACGTAGTTTTATATTTGCAGTTACATGGAACTGACTAGTTCCAAGGGACCAAAGACATAATCTGTTTCTGAGGACTTGGCCCTTTGTTCTAGTTTTTCTTACATAACATTTGTGAAGCACTGATAGAGTCTTTTTTAATAAGTACTATGTACGTAGAGGGGCACCTGGGTGGCTCAATGGGTTAAGATTCTGACTTCTGCTCGGGTCATGATCTTGTAGTCTGTGAGTTCAAACCCCAGGTTGGGCTCTGTGCCGACAGCTTGGAGCCTAGAGCCTGCTTTGAATTCTGTGTCTCCCTCTCTCTCTGCCCCTCCCCCACTCACATCTGTTCTCTCTGTCTCTCAAAGATGATTAAATGTTAAATATTTTTTAAAGTGCTATATACATAGAGACTTCCATATATCACTTTGTGATATGATGATAACAGACTAGATGGGGAAACATTTTAACATGTACTTTGCCATCCCCAAGTAAATAGCCTACTAAGGCATTGCTCTAAGGGTAAGTAAAAAGGATAGCAGGAAAAACCAAAAACAACAAAGATAAATCATAAAGAATCAAACCAGGGATAAATGAGAAAATTTTTTCCCTATAAGAAGAATAACATTCCGAATGAAAAATCTCAGCAATTGTCAGAGCCCTCCCACAATATCATGCTTTCTTTGGAGATTTTAGGGTCATGAAAAGCACTGTTCTATGCTCTACAGTCCTCAGACCAGACAGCGAGAAATGGGTTGAAAAATTTACTTCCTTGTTGAAAGTTTCTTGCTACCACCATGTTATTTATGGCCCGTCTCTTTTTTCTGGCTCCATAAAGTAGTTATTTATTACCAAATTTGAAGAAGTTCAGTATAAACTCACAGGTCAGTGGTGAATCCACACAGATCAGTTGATGAGAATAGCCTTCCTCAGCTAGCAGACCAATGGATGAAGAAACTGGGGAAAGCTTTTTCGCTGTTTCCTTATAGGGTATATTAATTTGTCTAATTCTATAAGATCCCCTCTCTTATTTTCCCAAAGAACAAGAACCATTCTTATAAACTCGTTGGGTCCTTCTTCTTTTTTTTTTAAGTTTTTATTTATTTTGAGAGAGAGAGAGAGCATGAGCAGGGAGGGGCAGACAGAGGGAGAGGGCGAATCCCTCAGCGCTCAGTGTGAGCCCAGCGTGAGGCTTGATCCCACCCACCACTGGCGAGATCATGACTGGAGCCAAAATCAAGAGTTGGACACTTAACCGACTGAGTCACTCAGGAGCCTCCTGGTTGGGTCCTTCTAATGTACATCCACAGGAGAGAACTATCAGAGGAAGTATGAGCAAGTTGAATTAGAATGGATATTATAATGCACTTTTTTGAGGGGTCTATAAATGACAGAGCATTTCACCAAGCATTTATCAGTGTATATAAACTCAGTTATTTTGGACTGCCCAATTATGTGCTACATTAATATTTTATGTGCAGCACACTACATTTCACAATGTCCCTAAAATTAAATTTGACTACTGCAAGCACTGGCAGCAAACCAAGTTATGTAAAACATGGTTATAGTATCATTTACTCAGATGTCTACCCCGTTCTAATCATCTGTGGTTCAAAGCAAGTGAAGGCTAGATTTCCTCCAGTAATAATTTGATAACCTAGATAATCTTTCAAATATGAAGGTTCAACCACTCCTCAAACTGGAAATTAATGTTCCCCTTCTCTCAGGATTCTGTCATTTAGGTAATGCTCCTTTCAGCAACAAAAGCCACAATTGGCTATATGGAACTAGGCCGTGTCCAGCCTCCTCTCACGGATCTGCCGTACATTCTGGAAAAGCCACTCCAGTTCAGGCTGAGAACCACAGCTCTAGAAACTTATGAGATCGTGATACATTTGCAAGGCATTTTCTACATGAGTGAAGGTTTTCTCTATTATGTACACATTAATTTACCTAAGACTGCTAATGAGTAAACAATTAACCAAGTCATAAACTATCCTTTTCTTCTTATCTTAATTGTGATTACTAAGTGCTTCATAAGAGATTTAGCCTTGTTTGCATTTTATAGTGTCCCTAAATAAATGAAATTTATTTTTGACCTCCAAAGTCTTGCTTTTCATATCTTGAAGTGAGCTGAGGGCATGTGTTCAACTGTGGACACATCTGTTACAGACTTTCATGTCTTTTAATGTTTTTGTTTATTTTTGAGAGAGAGAGCATGAGCAGGGGAGGAGCACAGAGAGAGGGAGACATAGAATCTGAAGGTGGCTCCAGGCTCTGAGCTGTCAGCACAAAGCTGGAAGCTGGGCTCGAACTCGTGGACCACGAGATCATGACCCCAGCTGAAGCAGGACCCTTAACTGACTGAGCCACCCAGGTGCCCCAAGACTTCATGTCTCGAGCCATGGGCCAAAGGAACAATTCACCAAGGATGAAATTAGTCTTTTTTCCTGGGATTATTTTCTTAGGCATTCTTTTAATTTTTGGTAGATATCACTTTATTTCTATTAGTAAATAAATATTCATTTAAAGAATTAAAGATTGAAAATTATTTCTCTTCCTTAGTTGATCTGACTATGTTAAAGCTATACTCCAGAGGATATTTTTATGTTAGCAAGTTGCAAGTATTTTTTTAAACCTTATTTAATATTAAATTTTAAATTACAGGTTATTTGAAACAAAAAAAATACAGAAAATTATATAATGGACTCCTGTGTACCCACTATTGATATTAAACAGGAGATGATGATTTTTAATTCTTAAAAAAGGATATCTAGGATCTGAACCATATAATTAATGAACTTGATCAGTAAATGATGACTGCTTTGTTTCCTTTCAGTTGTTACTCCTTTCTTTTTACCTCATTGAGCTGGCTAGTGTCTTCCACATGATGTTGAATAGAAATATGCTTTCTTATTTTTTATTTTATTTCTTTAAACATTTATTCGCTTTTGAGAGACAGAGAGACAGAGTGCAAGTGGGAAAGGGGCAGAGAGATGGGGAAACACAGAATCTGAAGCAGGCTCCAGGCTCTGAGCTGTCAGCACGGAGTCTGATACGGGGCTCGAACCCATGAACCGTGAGATCATGACCTGAAGCCGAAGTCAGATGCTTAACCAACTGAGCCACTCAGGCGCCCCAGAAATACACTTTTTTTTTAAAGGAGTGATTCTGATGTATTAGCGTTAGATTTGCTGTCAAGTTTAAGGAGATTCCATTTACCAGAATAAGGATGTTTCTTCCTATTCCTGATGGTCTAAATGTTTCCTTTTCCCCCATTCCTAGCCCCAAGGAAGGGGTGTTGAATTTTATTGCATAGTTTGTATTCTTCCAGAGATGGAGATGTTAATAAGATATTTTTATTGACTCTATCTTTTTAGAGGGAAATTTTAGGTTTATAGAAAATTTGAGGGGAGGGTATAATAAAGGTTTCCTACCTATAATAAAGGTATCTCTATTCCCACACATGCAGAGCCTCCCCATTATCAACATCCCCAACAAAGGTGTTGCCACTGGTGACAAGATGGACCTATAGTGGTGCTACATAATCACTCCAAGTACAGTTTCATTTTGGTGTAGATTCTGTAGGTTTGGACAAATCTATAATGATGTATACCTATCATCATGGCATCATATAGAGTATTTTCATTGCCCCAAATCCTCTGTGCCCCACACATTCATTGCTCCCCTGCTTCTCAACTCCTGGCAACAGCTGATTTTTTTAAAATACTATTTCCGTGGTTTTGCATTATCCAGAATCTCATATAGTTGGAATCATACAGTATGTAACGTTTTCACATTGGCTTCTTTTACTTAATGGTATGCACTTAAGTTTCCTCCAAGTCTCCTTCTGGCTTGAGAGCTCATTTCCTTTTCAGTGTGGAATGCTATTCCACTGCCTGGATGTACCACAGTTTAGTAATCTATTCATCTACCAAAGGACATTTTAGTTGACTCCAAGTTTGGTCAATTATGAGTAAAGCTGCTACAAGCATCTCTGTAAAGGTTTTTTTGTGGACATATGTTTTTCTCTCCTTCGGGTAAATACCAAGAAATGAGATTACTGGATCAAATGGTAAGAGCTTGTCTAGTTTTGAAAGAAGCAACTGTCTTCCAAGGTGGCAAAGTGCCATTCTGCATTCCTACCAGCAGTGGATGAAAGTAAGTTCCTGTTGTTCCATGTCCTCACCAATGTGTAGTGTCACCAGTGTCCTGGATTTTGGACATTCTTATAGGTGTGCCGTGGTATCCAGAAGGTTTTTAGGGACCTCACTGCTAGTCAAGTTGGTGTTTTGGCCTGAGTCATATCTCTTTATCTCTAAATAGTTTTGTGATACTTTTTACCACATAGCCTGAATGCTTTCTACTGAAATTCTTAATCTTTCCAGAGTCACTAAACTGATTTCTGTCATTCCTCAGTGTCAGAACATTTTTTTACATTTGAGTCTTTACATATTTAATCAGTTGAAACTCGGAACATTCTTATCATTTTAAATCAGTGTTAGCCCCAGGAAAGTAACTTAGCAAAGTAAAATAAAATTAAATAAATAAGTAAAATGTGTGAGTACATGAGATTTGTGGGCAGTGGAAAGAGCTGTATTTGTACTCAAAGTAGTATTGCCTTTCAAATTTGATTTAGCAGCAAACTGTGTCTTCAAACAAAATATAACCAGAGTGCCAACATCAAAAATAGATAAAACAGCATCTCATGTTGATAGCTTCATGGTGGGCAGAGTGAGATGCGGATCTCGGTTCCTTTTTCATAGGTAACCACCATACCCTTCTTGCCTCTGCGAGGTCCCTCAGGTATCACAGAGGATTGTCTATAAGGTACAGTTCTAAGATAATTATATGTTTTTGACAAATGTGATAGCATTTATACATTTAGATATGCACTGCTTTTAAAATTGCAGAATTTACACATTTCCTACAGATTTTTATAGTTAAAATAGAATGTAAACAAGCAAGAAACAAAAATAACTTAGTATTTCTATTTCTTCTAGGCTTTTGTACCTACTTAAGGAAATCACCATAGGAAGTTAGATTTTTTCTTCCAGGCATAGTAACATTGCTCAAAATATATTTGGATTGCTCATTGAGTCTATTTATGAACCACTGTAGAAAACAAGTATCAATAGACTAAAGTAATAACTTGTTTTGAATGCAAATAGAATTACCTTCACTGCATGGATCTTTTAACTATTTCCAAAAATCAAAACAAACATCAAAAGGATGTTTTGTTACCATTACAGTGAAAGGAATTGCAAATGCCAAATGTAGTTCCAAAAGAAAAGTTTTCAGTATGATGTGACTATGGACAATCATAGCATCGTTAGAATAAATGTATAACCTCATTTATGGTGATCGCCTTGAAGGATTCTGTATTACTATGGCTGCATTGTGGTGTGCTTGTTTAAGAAGAGTCACACCCAGTAGATTCAGAACAAATTACAGTATAGGGAAGATGGAGAATGAGCAAGAAGGGAAGGATTTCCTAGTTGGGTCAGGCTGGTGAATCATATTACAACCTAAAGGGCAAGGAAAGTCAAGAGTGGCCACAGGGACTTAGTGGCCAAGACTGAAAAATGAGATTAGTGTATGGGCTTGAGTGGAGAAAGGAATCTGAGGGACAGGTGCAAAAGAGAGCAAATCAATTTAATAAAGCATGACTTTTAAATCATTGAAATTTGCTGAGGGTCTCGGAGTGTGGTTGACATAAGAAAGTAGCTTTGGTATGGTACACAACATTCCAGATTTCAGTTAGCAGCCATGGATTTAGTTTCTTTCTCCACTGCATATCAACGGTATGACCTTGGGAAAGTTACCTGACCCCATTTGTGTTTATGTACTATTTTGCATGTACCTCTATCATAGAACTGAGTTGTAATAAACGAAATGAAAATTTTGATAAAGATATTGCTCATTTTAGCCTTTTTTAATCCTTTCAATTTCAAAAAGGTTGAGATATTACAGTGTTCTCTGTTGTGTGAGTATAGGTAGAAGTTGGCATTAATTCTAAGCAATCAAAATGGCAGCAGTTGGATTGGACTATTTAGGGAGGACATTCACATATCCATGAATATCTTGGTTTAAATTGTCCCTTGCCTGGTGGCAGACTTTTGGTAGGAAAGTATTAGATTTCATCAGGAGATCTTTCCCCTCAGGGACTTCCATGGGCTGCTTTTCTTCATCCTTTTGTACTTTAATGGAGAGAGGATTGGTAGTTTCCCTTCGTTTGAAGTTAATTTGAATCATACTCAACACTGAAGTGAGTGTCCCTTCATGTGCTCTCTTTGTTTTTAATTTTTTAATGTATATTTATTTTTGAGATGGAGAGAGACAGAGTACGAGTGGTGGAGGAATGGAGAGAGAGAGGGAGACACAGAATCTGAAGCAGGCTCCAGGCTCTGAGCTGTCAGCCGAGCCCAAAGCGGGGCTCAAACTCCCGAACCATGACATCATGACCTGAGCTTAGTAAACTGAGCCACCCAGGCACCCAACTTCACATGCTTTGTGTGGTACCAGGTTCCCATCTGGTGGCTTGTGTTTCACGCTTTATCAGGTACCCCACAGTGCGGTTATCTCGACTCAGGCAGAAATAAGATCCACCTCTTCCTGAGCTGGCCTGGAGACTGGTAGGTGATGCCAGCTTTCACTGGGAGATCCAGATAATGCTTCTTGCTGTTGGGAATTCTGAGCATAATGGCTTTGACCTATGGTAGGCTTCCTAAACCTAGACTTTGAACTTCTCCTGGGATGACTCTGGTGCAGATCAGATGAATGGAAAACAAAGCACTCAGTAGCCATTTTGACAGTTTTTAAAAACTCTTGAATCGAATTGCCAGCCAGTTTTCCAGTAAGGATTCTGAGCTATACTGATTCAGTCTCTTATCCGGTTATGCTGTCCCATTTCATAAGCTCTTCCTCGTTTTTACTCTTCCATTCCAACCTTGAAAAGCATTTGTTCCCAAGTGTGACTCTAGTTGATTATCCAGAGGTGTCAGCCATGATTAAACCCTACCTTATGTCATACATCATCCTTTTTTCCCCCTTGGGGGCCCCGAGAGCAATGTCCTTTTCTGCTCTTGCTGCCACAACAAATAAGTTTCCCTGTACTGTATTTATAGCAAGACATATTTCCTGATGTCTGTGCCCTGCACAGGTTAGGTTAGCATATTGGATGGCAGTGGTTAGGATCATCATAAATCCGTTGCTGGCATGATGTGTCTGGGGTGCTGCCAGCAGTCAGACTCTTGGAGGTGCCATAGATGGCTGGCTGAGAAATGACAACCAGAAATAGTACAAAGGTTCTTCTTGCCCCTCCACCTCGATCCCAGTGGGTAACACAAGGGAATCCAGGAAGTCTGAGCATCACTGTGTGTGCTGAGTTTGGAGCCTTGTGGTTTAACAGGAGAGCATGTGTTTTGGGTTGAGCCTTAGAAGAAGCCTGGGTAAAGGACTGTCCCCTCTCTTTCACCTTTACACTGAGTCGGGTGAGGAAACTCTTTGAGCTTCAGTTTCTTCATCTGTAAATAGGGTAATAATATGTTACGTCACCATCCGTGTAGGTTAAATCACATATTGTACAAAAATATGCTCTATACCCTGCCTAGCACTATAGGAGTGTGAAGACTTGGTGGCTTCTGCCGTGTGCTGGAAATTTAGGTCTTGCTTCTTCCTTGGGTCTCAGAATCTAAGTGTGTAGGTTCCCATGGCTACTTCTGCCATCCTGCCTGCTTGTCTGCCCTGGCTCTACTGCGCTTCACTGGCCTCTGGGTTGGCATGACCCCTGGCCATGGCGGGACATCTCCCTATTGTTGTGTTTGACTTCTGTGTCTACCCTCAGGCTCAGCTCTCTGTCTACTTTGCTTCCTGGTGTGTTGTTCTCCTTTCTGTGTTCCCACATCTGGTTCACTGCCCTGAGCCTTCCCCTTTCCTCAGGTAGCATAGTTCCACCTGAAAAAATGTTTCAAGAGCATTTTTAGGTAGTTATAGATGGACTCTTTTCAGGATACAGTTTATCTTTTTAAAAAATCGTATATTTTTGAGAGAGAGAGAAAGAGAGAGACACTGTGAGCAGGGCAGGGGCAGAGAGAGAGAGGGAGACACAGAATCCGAAGCAGGCTCCAGGCTCCGAGCTGTCAGCACAGCACAGAGCCCAACGCGGGGCTCGAACCCACAAACCGTGAGATCATGACCTGAGCTGAAGTCAGATGCTTAACCGACTGAGCCACCCAGGCTCCCCATCATGATGCAGTTTACTTTAAGTGGAATTTGACTTTGTCAAATGGTCGAGGTTAGGAAACAAGATGTTTGTCTTTAAGATGCAATTCTATAAGTTTTCAGTAAGATTCTTGGATAAGAAGGGGGAGATATTCAGCACTTAAAAGTAGCCTGAAACTAAACCAGCTTAGCAAAACTCTGAATTTGGAAATGGGCCAGGTAGGGAAGAGAGTGAAGAAGCAAAAGCCTTTTAAAGGCCTCGTGTCATCGCGTGTGCTTATGGTTAATTTTTAATTTTCATATAATAGCCCCACGTCAGTTTTATTAGGACTTGTATGATTAGAAAAATAACCATTAGAGAAATTGAAGAGAATGTTGGAATTTCAGAATAAACCAGAGGGAGTGTGCTAGGGATAAGTAGCAATTTGAGTAAGCCAGAAAAGGAAAGAGAATTAGAAACTATATATACAGGGGCGCCTGGGTGGCTCAGTCGGTTAAGCGTCTGGCTTTGGCTCAGGTCATGATCTCAAAGTTTGTGGGTTTGAGCCCTGCGTCGGGCTCTGTGCTGACAGCTAGCTCAAAGCCTGGAGCCTGCTTCAGATTCTGTGTCTCCCTCTCTCTCTGGCCCTCCCCTGTTCACGCTGTCTCTCTCTGTCTCTCAAAAAAAAAAAAATTAAAAAAAAAAAAAGAAAAAATATAAACAGTAAAAACAAAGCAAAAAAAAAAACTGGCCTTTTGGTCAGTAACTGACGTATGGAGTACACATATGATTTCAGCTAAGGAAAACAAGGAAGGAAATATAATTAGACTGTTCTAGGTGTCTCACTGAAACTCTGGGCACAACTCAGCTCATCCTTGGAGTGGTTTTGTGGTGGGTCCATGCCGAACCTTCGAAGAACCTAGGGCAAGAGTCCACGTGGAGGCCCACGTGCCATAGGTCCACGTAAATAACCCAAAAGTCTTACATCCAACTCACAGGTTGATAAAGTATTTTTCTACCCACCCGGCTTTCCTTCACATTGGCACAGATATCTCCCTAACACCTTCGGAAGACCAGCTTCAGATTTAGACTTCTTGGACTCGTGTGCCAGTGTGCCAGAACAGCAATGTGGGGAGAGGCAGCCTTGTTCCTACCAGCTCTTTTTCCCTCCTCACTCTGCCTTGCGTTGAAGGGCAAGAGCCCCCCCGCCACCCCTTGTCCCCCGTCCAATGCTCACGAGCGCACATGGACACTGCAGCCTGCATGGCCAAGCTGTGTCCACATCCCTGGTGAACAGCTGCCCCTTTTCCGCAGCTGGGGCCCCAGGATGAACCTCAGTGAGGCAGTTGGGGGAAGGTCTAGGGGAGTTGGGGCTTGAGTGGGCAGGAGAGACTGGGTTCATGGTTTTGAAGGGGTCAGCATAGAAATACGTGGGCACGTGTCTTTGGCCTTGCAGACTTGTCTCTGGGAGACAGCCGACCATGGGAGGCTCCTGAATGTGTGTGTCCCAGGACAGGCCTTTGCCATGCTCTTCAGTGCAGTATTCCAAGTGAAAGGACTTGCAAGCTCTTCCCCCCTCCCACACTTTATTAGAACTCACAAAAGATTGAAAGGATACTTTTTATCTCCCTCCCCATCCTCCAGGCCAGGAGGACTAAAGTTCCAAATGGGGATATATGAGAGGAAATTCCAGTATTGGCTCAGATACCTCATCAGCTGGCTTTTCTATTTGTGCTTTCCTGGGGTGAAACGGGAGTAGTTTCCTCTCCCAGGGACATTTAAAAAAGATGAATGTTGAGTGTGAGGAATCTGAAGGAACGTACCCTGAGTTGAAGTCTGCGGGGGAATTCTGCACTCACAGCATGCGGAGCTCCAGGACCCCCTTCCTTTGGGTCCACAGGTCTCCCGGAAGCAACCCTACTCCTCTTTAGAGCCAGCACGCTGCTGTGTCTGTCACGTTCTTCCTCCCATGGCTCAGATACCAAGGGCTTGTTTTCCCCCCAGTGCACTTTTAGTCTCTTTTTTTTCTGCCCAGATGCCCCGGCCCGCCAGGTGGCTTTGCCCTGACGGGGCAGAGGGCTCAGCCGGCTTCTTGCCAGTAGTGCAAATGTGAGGGCAGCTGGGCCTCCAGGCACAGTCCGGGAACATCAGAGTCGGGCCCCAGGAATCGTCTCTCCCTAATGGCCGAGCAAAGCCATCTCCTGACGAGGAAAGAGGAAACTCACAGATGAGGAGAGGGAATGACTGGATTCATCTGAGACACTGACCCCAGTTTTCCTCCCTCCCTTCCGGCATCCTCCTGAGTTTATCCCTTTCCTGCAAATAAGCACCTTGAGGCAATTAAAAATGCTGAGCTCTGTGGTGTTATCACACCAATTCGGTCTTTATTCGGAGGAAATTAGTTCTGAGACAACAGTCAACAGCCTGTCCTTCGGGTGGCTCAGGGAATACAAACCTCACAGACGTCTGGAGCCTTTCTGCTGACTCCCTGCCTTTGGAAGAAAGGCTCTGCCTATTGCCGTTGTTTCCTGAAAATGCCAGAGAGAGTGGGGACCACGACAGGATTAGCCGTGGAGCCAAAGTCACCCCTTCCACTGAAGGTGGGAACACGAGCGAACACCTTCAGGTGCTCCCGTTTTCTCCTCCTGGGGGTTACATTTAAGGAGCATCTTTCAAATATCTGTGCATGTCCCTCAAATCACTGAAACAAAGGCAAACCAAAACAAACCAACAGCATCCAAGAGGGGACAATTTTCCCCTCAGCTGAGGCACTATCCGCCCAATTGCAGTCTAGGAGGGATTTTTATTGCCGGGTTATAGATGGCCGGAAATCAGGAGGTTTTGATGGAAATGCAGACCGACTTTTAAGCTGTATTGATGCTTGTGAGTGCTGCTATGATCAAAATGTCCTTTCTCCACCCGACTCCCCGGGCTCTTTAATTCTTATAAATAATGTGCTAGCCTCTCTCACTGAAGCTGGTCAGCGAAGCAGCCGGGGAGATATGATTAAGGAATAAAATTCCCATTCTGGGTCAGGAAACACAACCCTGGGTTTGATTGCAGACCGTTCAGCTGGGACAGAAAAAACCAAACCAAACCAAAACAACGACAACAACAAGAAAACCAAAACCCTTTTCCCAGCCTGATTATCTCTGACCAGGAGTGAGATGGTTAATGTCTCCTTCCTGTCCCCTACCCCCAACTGGGGGTCCCTGAGAGCAAGACTTGGCTCTCCCTGACCTCTAAGCCCCAGCTCCTCTTGGCGGAATGTCTTGATGTGGAAGATAGCAGTGGCCTTCAGAGCGGTGTTGTTGTTATTGTGTCACAGTAACACAACTGACAGTTTCAGGGATGAGAGACGCTCAGTGTTGATGAATGTTCTGGCACCGAGTTGTGGTGTAGACTTGGAAATTTTGTCTCGTAGTCAGCTGTTTGATCGCTACAAATGAAGCAGACGTCCTCACTCCTGCCTCTGAGGGACATAACTGGAACTCTTTCTCACATGAAACCAAGGTCCTCCCTTTGGAGAGCTCGTAAAATTTGAGGCCTTTTGTCATTGCTTTCAGTCCCTGAGTGCTCTCAGATCTTAGTCCCACACATTTGTCACTTTTCAACGCCCCTCCCCCTAAATAAAGCATACTTTCCAATCTGTTAAGTTCTTTGCACATCAGAGCCACCAAAAAAGAGGTCAAATAATACAGTTTGGCACATTTTTTACTTTGTCACTTACCATGGAGATTTCGTAGCTAGGAAAAAGTTGACAACTGCCCTTGAAAACATGAGAATATGGAGATTTTCTGCCTTGACAGGTTTCTCTTTTCCCCCCTCTTTAGTCTCACAAATCTTTAGTCTCTGCATTCCATGAAATGTAAACTTTAGTTGGATGACTTTTCATAAACTTCATTTTTAACACATTTTCTCTCCTCTTGTATTTCTATAATATATGCAGAATGCCAGGCTCCTCAAAAGAACTTTACAGGTCATTTTCCTGCCATAATAGTCGAATCAGCAGCAAATGCACTTCATGGTTTAAATGCAGTGACAGAACTAGTCTGACAGCAGAAATATGTACTGGAGAGTAACTTCCACAAAAGCCTTGAGATTTTCACATGAGTAGGGCTTTCTGTTTTGTTTTTTAAGATCAGCTCTGTGTAAATACAGGCAAAGAGCATTTATTGGCTCTGCATTATCGTGCCCTTGACCTAGTGACATTATTGACTTTCCACCATTGTCTTTATGTGTATTGGTCCAAGAGGACACAACTGTAATAGCGTGTCCCCCAAGAATTAATTTTGGTCTGCTCTGTGTGGTGAGCTTTACAGAAGCCCTTGAAAGCATGACTTCCAAGTCAGTACGTGCATGTGGGTGTGCACACACAGTTTTTTCAATCTCCCAATTTGGTCACCTGGTCTGATAAAAGATTTTTCTTCTCATTTGTAAGTTTCTTGACATGGAAAGAGTGGCACAGGTATAACAATAAAACCATTTCTAGTTACTATTACAATGAGATGTCTTTATTGGAAAGACTAAACATAAATGAAAATGCAGTGGTTGTACTAAAATTGAAATTCTCATTGGCAGCAAGATGATATCTTGCGGCACCTGAGTGGCTCAGTCACTTAAGCATCTGACTCTTGATTTCAGCTCAGGCCATGATCTCACTGTCTTGAGATCAAGCCCCACACCAGGCTCAAAGGTGGGTGCGCTCCATGCTGGGCATGGAGGCTGCTTAATATTCTCTCTCTTTTTCTTTGTCTCCCTCTGCCTCTCTTCTGCTTGTAGGTATGCACACATTCTCAAAAAAATGAAAAACTCTCAATATTGAAGACTTCCATATTAGTTTTTTAAAATGACACATTTCATAAATACTATGCAAATTTATTATCTATCTGTCTATCCACCTATCCATCTGTCTGTCTATCTAGATTCATAAGTAAGGATGTTACTAGATGCATATCCTAGCCAGTTCAGGCCGTATAACAGAATACCATAGATGGGGTGGCTTTAATTACAGGAGATTTCTCACAGCTCTGGACACTGTGAAGTCCAAGATCAGGCTACCGGCATGATTTGGAGTTCTGATAAGACTTTTTTCTGGTTTGCTTTCTTGCTGTATCCTCATAGGGCAGAGAGACTGAGGGCTCTGGCGTCTTCCCCTTCTTGTAAGGAAACTAATGTTTGTGAGGGCTCCACCGTCATGACCTCATTATCTCTCACAGGCCCACCTCCAAAGACCATCACATTAGGGATTAAGACTTACGCACATTGATTTGTGTGGTTTGGGTGGGACACGAACATTCAGTCCACGACAGTTAGCAACAAGATTGTCATTATCGAATCTTACTGGATGAACTTAGAAAATTTAAGCAATGTATACTTAATTTACTGAGCCCCTATTCATTGACCTCGGCATTGTTACTTGTTTTTAACTCCCATTATTTAATATGCACAATAGAAATAGTTATTGCCTATGTCATGCCCATTTCATCTCTGGAAATAAATGACGATTAAATACTGTAAATATTTTGTGTCCTTGGATCAAAGCAACATATCAACATGTATGCATTTTCAATGTTCAACTTCTATATTATAATGTGTTTGGTTGTTTTGTTATTTTATTTTTTTAATGTTTGTTTATTTAATTTTTTTAATATTTATTTATTTTTGAGAGAGAGAGGCCGAGTGTAAGAAGGGGAGGAGCAGAGAGAGAGGGAGACACAAAATCTGAACCAGGTTCTGGGCTCGGAGCTGTCAGCACAAAGCCTGATGCAGGACTCAAACTCACAAACCATGAGGTTATGACCTGAGCTGAAGTTGGACGCTTAACTGAGCCACCCAGGCGCCCTTATTCACTTATTTTTGAGAGAGAAAGAGAGAGAGAGAGCAAGCAGGGGAGGGACAGAGACGGGGGGGAGACAGGGAATCCCAGGCAGGCTCCTTCCCTGACTGGGGGGAGTGGGGTCCAACTCAGGAAACCCTGAGATCATGACCTGAGCCAAAATCTAGAGTAGGACTCAACCCACTGAGCCACCCAGGTGCCCTCATTTTGTTATGTTTAATACTAGTATTTGAATTGTAATAAAAGCCCCTTTTCCAAGTACAAAGAGTTTAGTAAGTACCGGTGGGGTTTTGTTATTAGTGGTGGTCAAAATAAGAAGCCAATTGCCATTTTAGGTTTTGAACCTTCTGTACTAATGGTTTTAATTTTTCTTTCTGTTTCACTTTCTACTGCCCCTTTCCTTTCTATGTCACCTTGAATAATTGTACAATACAGAAAAGGTTAGAGAATAATATAACAAGCATTCTGTATTTGTATTGTTGTATAACATACTGGCTCAAAATTTAACTGCTTAAAACATTAATCATTATTTCTCAGGTGTGAGGGGCTACATAGGGGCCACTGATCTGGACTGGGCTTACCTTTGCATGGGTGCTCTTAAAAGATAAACCGAGGCATATTAAAAATTTAAGAGTTTATTTGAGCAAAATCTGATTTGAATCAGGCAGCATCCGGTCTTGCAGATCGAAAGGAGCTGTGAGGAGCTATACAAAATGAAAGGTTTTTATAGGCAGAAGGGAGCAGGAACAAAGAATTTGTTATAGACAGAAAGCATGTTGGTTATTGTAAAGTTACTTTCCACTAGGGAATGGGGGCTTATCAGGTGGATTGCCTAATTAGTGCAAATTGTACAATTTCTTTTTTTATTAATGTTTACTTTTAAGAGAGAGAGAGCAAGAGAATGCAAGCGTGCACAAGTGGGGGAGGGGCAGAGAGAGGGAGAGAGAAACAGAATCCAAAGGAAGCTCGTCTCTGAGCTGTCAGCACTGAGCTTGACTTGGGGTCTGAAGTCTTGAGCCATGAGATCATGACCTAAGCCAAATTGGACGCTTAACTTACTGAGCCACCCAGGCACCCATACAGAACAATTTCTGATGGACTGGTTTTAAGATTCCTCTTCTGAGACCCCTGATACTGTAATTAAGTTTTGGCTTGGTGACATGGGGATTAGGATAAGCAACTCCATTTTGGATCTGCTGTGTTGGTTTTAACAATTTTCCCTTTTTGATTAGACTCGCAGCCTGAGAGACTTGATCAAAAATTAAAGGTATTAGTGCTACTGTCATCTGCTCTTAGCTCTTGAGTTGTTTTTGATGAATCTCTCCTATTTACAGGTTACAACATTGGGTTCACATTCTTTAAGTTAGTTCATCTCTTTGTTCCTTTTCTAAAATTGGGTTCTTAGGGAGATCATTTGCTCGGTGGTTAGAGACTATAAACATACATGCATACATACATACACTTATTTATTTATTTGAGTTTATTTATTTTGAGAGAGAGAGAGCATGTGTGCTCAGGAGGGGCAGAGAGAGAGGGAGAGGAGTGAGAAGGAGAGAGAATCCCAAGCAGGGTCCCTACCATCAGTGTGAAGCCTGATGGAAGGCTCAAACCCATGAACTGTGAGATTATAACCTGAGGCAAGATCAAGAGTTGGACGCTCAACTGACTGAGGCACCCAGGCACCCCTGTTAACATACATTTAAAGCTTTTGAGAGAATACAGAATACCAGGGAGCCTACTACGACTATTATAGGAAGAATAATTCCCAATGTCTGGACTGTATTTCGGAGCCATATTCCCCAAGACCCAAGCCAATCAAAATCAAATGAGCCAGAGAAAGTGTCTGGTTGAAGAAGTCAGTTCTTAAGCCAATTGGTTTGTTCAATAATCTTATGTAGCTGAGTCTCAGCTTCCCCAGAAGTGTCCATCGGAGTGCAGCAAGTGGTGTTGGCCATAGCACAAACACCTCCTTGATCAGCTCTAAGATTACCAAGAGCCATCCTGTAATCAAGAAGAACTTTGGCTAGGGACATCTGGGTGGCTTGGTGGTTAGTCTCTGACTTCAGCTTAGGTCATGATCTCAGTGTTGACAGTTTCCAGCCCTGCATTGGGCTCTGTGCTGACAGCTCGGAGCCTGGAGCCTGCTTTGGATTCTGTGTTTCCCCCTCTCTCTGCCCCTCCCCTACTTGTTCTCATTCTCTCTCTCTCTCTCTCTCTCTCTCTCAAAAATAAATTTTAAAAAACATTAAAAAAAGAATAGCTTTGGCTAGAGAGTCTATAGATTTTTATTGGGCAGCTATTGCTTTAGCAGTGGATTCTGCAATATCAAGAAAGAAATGTTCTTGTCCTTGTGTCTTGGGAGGAAATCGTCTACCTTGATGTTGACTACCCCTCTTCTTAGTCAGTTTGATTTTTAGGTCTCTGGGGTTTCCACAGGACCAGATGTTAGATGGAGCCTTCGTGTGAAATAGGCAATCACGTTTTGACCCCTTGTAATTTAGCACTGGTGTCAGTGGTCTAGAGTACTCAGAAGGGTCCTTTCCAGGAATCTCACTTCTGTCAAAGCATTCGAGTAAGACAGTAGCTGTCTATAAGTGACAAAAGGCTTAACAGTGCCCATGGTTAAAATATCTGATGAGAGTTTGTTATAATGGAGTTGACAAGGAAATGTGGTTATTTTAACCAATTTTAACAACATGGTAAGAAAATAACTGGGATTATAACTGAGAACATTATACCAGGACCTAACCAGATTTCTAGGAATTTCATACAATTTCTAGAACACTTACATTTAAAAAAAATTATCCACTTAAATATAATCTAAGAATGTTTATCACTTATTTGATAAAATGTAATTTAACATACCAAATAAACCTAATTAAGTTAGTATCTCTCTCTTACAAGGTGAGAGAGATGAATCCGTTGAGATTTTCCAGGGACCCTCTGAGAAATCTCAAAGTTACTTTGGGGTCGAAAAGATTCCATTTGGAATTTGATTTGAGAAAGGTGTCAAAATGTCAAAAGGTTTGAACATTTGACTAAATAGGATCACCGATGATTATGAAATAATCATTAATTATCTATTTAACCAAAGTGATAATGTAAGCTTTTAAAGGCAAACACTGAAGGTTCCATAGTTGTGAACAAAACTTAACCCTCTTAATATAGAGGACTCTATTTTCTTAAAGAGTTGATACAATGTGAAGCACAGTAGAATTTTTTGGCAGGGCATGAAATCTTTGCTTTTCAGGTAGCTTACCCCCAAAATAAAGAAAACAAAATAAATAAGCAACCCCCCCCCCCACAAACCAACCCTTGAATAATCTTTTATTACAAGCAGACTAATATCCAAGAAAACATAGTCCTTTAACAGAGAGAAACCAAATTATAATTTTTCACTAGGTTCTTTTGATATGAAAACAAAGCAAAACAAAACAAAACAAACAAAAACTAAACTTAAGTAAATCTGTTTCAGTCTTAGCCAGCTTGACCATACATAAAATGGTTTTCCCAAGATTCCTTTTCCACAAACCTTCAACAATTTTTTTTAATATTCAAACTTTGTCCGTTTTAAAAAATTTCCTGTTGGAACAGCCAGTCATTTGACTTTCCTGGTCTACTTTCCATGCAGTTGTTCTCTTTCACTCTTATTATTTCTAAGTCGTTTTATTAAATACATTAATTAATGTTATTAATCCTTAGACTCCTTAATTCATTGTGAAAACTCAAAAGTAAGCAGTTGTGTCTCTTACGCTAGCACTCTGTGGATTGGCCAGTTTATGAATACATCTCATAATTTCTACAAATAGACTCTTACTCACAGTAAGTTTTTCAGCATGGCAAGAAACACGATTACCAACAGACCCAAAGTATCTGAGCCTATGTTCAGTAACTAATATTTCAGTATTTTGTCTTATTTAGAAATTATCTGGACATTGCAGTGAATATTCATTATTTAATCTCAATATAACTTGAAAGTTTCAAGTTACCAAAAAAATTTTTTGAAACTATTTAAAAATTATTTTTTAATGTTTATTATTGAGAGAGAGAGAGACAGAGCACAAGCAAGGGAGCAACAGAGAGAGAAAGAGGGAGACACACACACACACACACACACACACACACACACACACACACAATCAAAAGTAGGCTCCAGGCTCTGAGCTGTCGGCACAGAGCCTGATGTGGGACTTGAACCCACGAACTGTGAGATCATGATCTAAACCGCAGTTGGATGCTTACCAACTGAGCCACCCAGGAGCCCCAATTTTTGAAACTGTTTTTAAGTTGGCACACCATAAAACATAATTATTGTTGAAAAGTTTATAAACTTTTGATTTACTTCTATTTAATTTAGTTGTTCCTAACAATTATACTTAGATTACTGATGAAAATTTCATGGGACATTGAACAGCTAACCATCATCTTAAATTATCTTTCTCACAAGTTCTGTGAGACTCATTATGTTCTATTTTCTGATACCAGAATTATTAAAATATAAACTGAGACATGTTAAAGAATTTAAGAATTTATTTGAACAAAAATCATTCAAAGCAGGTGGCATCCAATGCAACATATAGAAAGAAGCTCCAGGGAACTGTACAGAATGAAAGACTTTTATAGGCAGAAGGGAGCAGGAACAAGGAAATTATAATAGATAAAAAAAAGCAGATTGGTTATTGCAAGGTCGCTTTCCTTTAGGGGATGGCAAAGGTCGATCAGGCAGATGACCTAACTAGTGTTGCTCAGGTGATTCTTGATTGACTGGTTTAAGATTCCATTTCTGTTCATTTTTTTTGAGACATGTTAAGAGACAAAAAAATCAGACTCTTGTATACAGAGAACTAACTGGTGGTTTGCCAGAGGGGAGATGGTTGGGGGGGATGGGTGAAATAGACAAAGATGATGAAGAGTACACTTACCTGGTGAACTAAGTCATGTATAGAATTATTGAATCATTATATTGTACACCTGAAACTGATATAACACTGTGTATTAATTATCAATAAAAAGAGAATCCATTATTCAATCTCTTCCACCCCCAAAAGATACCATTTCTGGGAGAGCTCAACGTGTAAGTTTGATAACGCGGCTTAGCATAAGCAACTCCATTTGGGGCCTATTGTCTTGTTATTAATGGTGGTCAACTGGTAGATCGACTTGGTAGGGAGCAGAGGCTGCTGGCCTGGGATGGCTCTAGCTGGGTTGACTCAGCTATGCTCTGCACGGTCTCTCATTCTCCGGTGTGCTAATTCAGGGCCATTCATGGGTGAGGGCAGGGATCTCAAAGGAGGCGGGTGCAACATCTCCTGAACCCTAGGCTCAACTGGTACCCTGTTACATCTGCTGCTTTCTACTGGCCAGGGCAAGTCACAGGGCCACCTAGTTCAAGGAGTGGAGAAACAGATTCTTCTTCTTGATGGAAGGAGCTATAAAGTGGTATTTTAAAAACCATGCATATGAGGAGGGCTCATTTGGGGTTATCAGTGCAATGAACCTACCATGCATGTTATTTCAGACCTAGTAGATTGATACTTCATCATATTAAAATTTTCAGTTCTCAATTGAAATGTTAATAAAATATTAAAGATAAACGTGAAAAAAATTGGGGTCATCTTGGCACATCTCATTCATTTCCCCAGCTGGGGCAATTATTACCACAAATTTGGTATGTGAAAAGTCTGCTTTTAAAAATACTTTTGTGCATGTACACACATACACACCCACATATGCTGGAAGTTTTAAAATGTGTGCAGATGTTTCTTGGCATTCCTCCCATCAAGGTGTAGGGTTTTACATCCCCTGCACTTGAGTATAGGCTGACCTTGGTACGTCACCGCTGAAAATAAAAATACGGCGGAGGGAACAGTGCATGACTAGCAAGTCGTAATCATCAAAGAGGATACAATTTCTACCCTGGCCTTTTCCCTCTTGGGACACCCTTTAGGAGCTTGGGGCTGATAGGTAAAAAGTTCACTTAAAGAATAAGGGCTTCCCAAATATTTCCATGTCCTAATCCCCAGAGCCTGGGACTGTTTCTGTCTATGGCAAAAGAGGTTTTGCAGATGTGATTAAATTAAGGATCATGAGATTAGGGGAGATTATCCTGGATAATCTGGGTGCACCCGGTGTGATCACAATGGTCCTTATGAAGTGAGAATCAGCAGGAGTCAAAGCAGGAAAGAGGAGATGTAATGATGAAAACATGAGGTTGGAATGATAGGAAGAAGTCGTGAGCCAAGGAATGTAGGTGACCTTCAGTAGGTAGAAAGGCAAGGAAATGAACCGTCCTGCAGACCTGAGGAATCAAGCCCTGCCTTCATCATATGTAAATCCCAGCGTGTCCTCTGTCAGACTTCCGAACTACAGAACTGTAAGATCATTTGTGCTGTGTAAGCGAAAACAGAACATGTCGTTTAGCTAAAGCCACCAGGTTGAGCTGGAGAGCCCACAGGGGGAGACCACAGAGGGAGAGTTGAGAGAGCCAAGGAGCCCCAGCTTTTCCAGCCCTGAGGTGGCAGGCAGCTAATTGACCAAGTCTTGAGATGACTGAGCCTCCAGCCTTTGAGTCACCCCAGTTAATGCTGAGTGGGGCAGGAATGAGATGTCCCCACCAAGCCGTGCCCAGCTGTCACTTTGCCATAACAAAATGCCGTAGACTCAATGGCTGAAATAGCATAGATTTATCTCTCATAGTTCTGGAGGCCCGAAGTCCAAGATCAGGGTAGCAGGATAGTGGGTTCTGGTGAGAGCTCTTGGTCTGGCTTGCCGACCATTTCCTTCTCGCTCTGTGCTCACACGGCAGAGAGAGCGCTGGGGAGTTTCTGGAATCCTATCAGATTTCGCTCCTACTCTTAGGGCCTCGTTTAATCATAATTATATCCTTACTCCACATATAGTCACACTGAAGGTTAGGGCTTCAGTGTGTGATTTTTAGGGGGACACATTTTAATCCATAGCATATGCAAAATAAATGTTGCTGTTTTAAGCTATCTAATCTTTGGGGTGGATTCCGTGGTAGTTATTAATTTAATGGGAACAGTTATATGATAAAGATAACGTACTCTTTTTGTGTTTTAAATATTTACATGAGTGCTATTGTAATTAATATTCTATAATTTCTTTTTTTACCCAACATACTCGAGATATATCCATGTTTCTATATATAGATAAATGATTCATTTTGATTGGGGTATATTTCTTACCATACAACAGTACTATATTTTATGTGTAAATTCCCCTAAGCATGAACTTTTGGGTGGTTTATAGTTTATCTGGAATTACAAATAATGCCATAATAAACATGTTTTTATATTTTTCTCATGGGCAAGCTCAGAGATTTTCCTAAAGTGTATTCATTGGGTCATAGGATATGCATACTCCTTTTTTTAAATGATATATATACTTTTGATTTTATTGATGTGACCAGTTTGCTTCTTAGGTCCCCTCCCTCCTCTTTTTACTAATCCTTTGAGGATTGTTCAGGGACTCCTGCACCTCTTTACTTTCACTGAAAACCTAATAGTTGCAGATATTTTAACTGTTGCCAAAATGACATCATTATTATCGGTCACTTTAATTCTTCTCTAATAGTTTGTGAGATTGTCTTTTGAAAACATTTTCTTGGATATTTTGGGATTCTTTTCTCTATATTGATTGTTTTTTTTTTTTAAGTTTACTTTTATTTTAATTTTGAGAGAGTGAGAGGGTGGGAGAGGGGCAGAGAGAGGGAGAGAATCCAAAGCAGGCTTCACACTGTCAGCATGGAGCCTGATGTGGGGCTTGAATTCATGAACCGCGAGATAATGACCTGAGCTGAAATCAAGAGTCAGACGCTTCACTGACTGAGACACCTAGGCACCCCTATATTGATTGATTTTTTAAAATTCTTTAATTCTTTTATTTATTTTTAGGAGCTCTTTTTGTATTCTGAGCACTAATCTTTTACTGTTATTGGTTGTGAAATCATGTCCAGATATTTGCCTTCTCTTTGTCTTTGGTTTACATGTCAATAGAAGAATTTTCATGATTTGCTTTAATCATAAATGTATATGCTACACATGTGTGCATATGTGTGTGCACAAACCTGTAATTTTCTTTTGTAAATTGTGGCTTTTGTATCTTCTTTAAGAAATACATCCCTAAGGGGTACCTGGGTAGCTCATTCAGTTAAGCATCTGACTTTGGCTCAGGTAATGTTCTCATGGTTTGTGGATTCAAACCTCACATTGGGCTGTCTGTTGTCAGATCCTTTTTCCTCCCACTCTCTGCCCCTCCCCACTTGCACTCTCTCTCTGAAAAATAAACATTTGAAAAAAAAATACTTCCCTAATACAATATTCTGAGTCTTCATCTTAAATGGAGGAATGATCTATTGTAATCTTGATATTTTCAGAAATGCATTTTCAATGAGTTCATACTTTCCACTTATTAAAACAGATCAGACTGTCAGTTTCTTGTGTTTTCTTAAGACTGATAGTGAAGGGCAGAGTGGGGATTTAGGAAATCTTAGACAAATAACTGGAAGAAGAACTAAAATTCCCAAAACTCTCAACTGTATTTCCAGGGAGTAGTATCCCTTGGACAAAGTGGTTCCACTAGTGACAGAGCTTTATTTTAATGGCAATCTTTGAGGTGGCATGATGTTGAAAGTTGTCTTGTTCTGAAATGCCCTTTGGGTCTGTGTGTTATCTAAGATTCACCGGACCGTTAGTATTCATTTGACCACCTTCACTGATTATACAGTTTATTAGTGGGTTGCTGCAAGAAACTTGAAGGTTGTGTGTGAAAAACGTAAGAAGAAATAATAAGATTTTTTTTAATGGAGATGAGAGAAAAGGATGGGAACCTTGTAAAGAGAGAACATGATGTATCCCTGTATCTTGGCCCACAAGGCTTCTTTCTTCACCTTTTGTCGAACGTTTTGGTGGTATGTATGTGTCGTACACGCTGTGTTCTGGGTTAATGCAAGTATGCGTGTTGCAGAAGGCATGTACACAGGCTTGCCCTTATGTAATTCAGTCACACGAATGCATTCTGGCTACCACGCTCTCTGTCGCTTCCCTGCGTGTTAGTAGAAACTAATAAATGGGTTCTTCGTAGCCAGAGAGGGGAGTGATAGCAAAAAAGCAATATTGCCGCACTTTTCTTTTTTTTCTTCTTTTCATCTGCTGTTGCTGCCAGGCCTTATGTCGGAGCGCATTGCTTAAGGCCACGGCTGCGATAACCCTGGGGCGAGATGAGTGAGGAGGAGATAATGTCTTCAGGCTGTGGCTTCATCTGGTTTTCGGAGAGTCGGTTGCAATTGATGGCAGGCAAGCTGTTCTCCTGTCAGTGAGTTTCAGCATTTATGGGCCCCCGAGGGCCCGGGGCTCTGTGCGTGCTTGTCTATCACAAAATGCGAAGCATCTTCTGAGGATATCTTTGTGGTGCTGTGGGAGGCGCAGGGGAGTGCACGTGTAAAGACCCAGTCCCTACTCGGGCTGTGTCATTAACTGGATTTGTACCTTGAATACAGTGATCGCACTGGTGCAGATCTCTCTGTCTCCAGGAAGTGTTCCCGAGTCACATCGCAATGACCACATTACTTACTGTCTCCTTCTGTAGAATATGATTTTTTTCCAAGAGACAGACTCTGTCTCGTTACCTTTCTGTCCCCCTGCACAGGCTGGGCACTTAAGGAAACATCGGTTGGGGAAAGTCACGTATCCGGGTCTTCGTGCTCTCTACAGTTGGGGGATTGGAATCCATTAGCTGTAAGTCCTTCTATGATGCTGTCCCACATGTGTCGTTGTAATTAGGCTTTAAGTGGCCACCACGCTTCTGCGCGCTTTCACGTGCCAAGGGGATGCCCATCTCGTGTGACCAGAGACGATGGGACAAAGACAGGTATCTGCACAACGAGGGAGACTTTGACCAGTGCTGATGGGAGTCCATTCAGAAGGTGGCCCCTTTCTGACCGTAGCACTCATGTGCCCCTAGTGGGGGAAGAAGGTGCCCGGAATAGGGGTCAAAGATAGCAAGTGCTTTACAGGGCATGTGCTGAAGAAGAGGCGGTCCACTTAATTTATATGTTACATGCAACTGTGTATTAGCAAATTACAAACATTAATGGCTTAACCACAGTACCAAAGCAGGGAGACTCTACACTTAAATCCTGATTTTTGACAAATGAAGGCATTTGTCAAATACTGGTAATTTCTCTGGCAATTTCTCTGGCATGAATATAATCCCTAATATAAGGAAGCAACTATTCTAGTACAGAGTACTGAGCACAGAAGGGAATCAGTAGGTGATACTTAACCTGGGTGACGTTTCTAGAAGATGACCTGGACCTCATGAAGATCATGTACAAAGGTTTTCTACTTTCCTGGTGAGAAGGGAATGAGATCCTTGTATACACACACACACACACACACACACACACACACACACAGAGAATCACAAATTTCAGTAAGTATCTGAGCTTCAGCAAACTAGTTTAGCCAGCCATTTATTCCCTAGCATGAGCTTAGTTCATATTGTCTCATCTGAGAATTAAAGTCAAGATTATGGTGTTCTAGAGCATCCTGTTTGTACCACGTCTCACTTGGTTTACTTGGTTTTGTTCAGAGTGGAGTTTAGATATCCTAACAGATATGTTCAATGTGGTTCACGTATTCCAATAAACTCAATAAAGCAAGAATTTTAATAGGATGCTGAAATCGAAAACACTCAGCAATGGGGAAGAACGAGATCACCATTGAAGAAAAGTGCCATATATGACCAATCACAAGCAACTTTAAAGCTGTGCAGAGGTGGGCACAACCCAACTTGAAAATCAGGTGCAAAGAGAATGGATATACTTCATGAATCACAGGTGGAAAATGGAAATTTACAATAATTCTAGTGAGGATATTCTTAGAGCTGGTTCCAAGTCTTGAATTTACATTTTTGTGGTGAACATAACCCAAACGCTAATCCTCAGAAAGAGTGACATCATTGTTGAGGAATTATTTTGTTAGTCCTGAGCAATGGAATATATTTTAAAATGTCTAGTTTATTTTTCCTTTTATTCAAATGGTGGGGAAATTGAAATTATTACATTGTACTTGGACTTTTAGAGAATTGTACAAGATTTAACCTTCACTTTCTTAACTTAAGAATCAATTCAGACTCTGCCTCCATGAAAAACTCACCATTGCCTATTGATCTAGATCCACAGAGATTTTTGTGCAGACACAGCGGTTGTAATTTCTGAAAACCACCAGTAGGTGTCTCCTACCTGTAGGCTTGGCCATGGAAAGGGCTGCTCTCATATCTAACTTACAGTGGGCATCATGAGAAATCTGTCCTTTGGATAATGCAGATAATCAAAGCCCATTTAATATATTTCTAAAATGGGTCAAGTTATTTTAATCTGAAGTCTGACTTTTCAGGTAGGGAGTTTCTAATAGTGATAGTTTTGTACGTGTGTGTAATAAATAATCAGAATATTACTTCAGTGGTTGAGCTGATTTCTTTTGAAGTCTAGCAAAATTAAGATGAAAAACAAAAGCTTCTTAAAGCACAAGCTGACAACATAGGCATGCAAATGAACATTTCCTTCACGAGACTTGCCAATGTGAGAGATTTCCTGGAGATCCAATCTTGAGGTCGTATTATGCGTGAGGTTAACGTTGAATTCCTGAAGTCTGCAGGGTCTTCTCAGTGGGGAAAATACAAAAGTTGCTTCTGCAAGAAAGATAAAAAAAAAAAAAAAGATTTCTTTTCAGAAAATAAAATAGAGGTGCTGAGTGAAAAGTTAGCCTAGAATGCGCAGTTTGTGCCCAGGCCACCTCTGAGAGGTGACATTGTGCATCACTGCGGACTTTGAGGACTGTCCTCTTGTTACTGCCACCATCCTTCTGATACAGTCGTACTTACTGACCGAACGTTCATCTGGTGCTGGGCTTACCTGCCTTCTGAATTCCTTCTCTCCCCAGCCGGCTGGTACTCTGAGAACACGCTGTGTCTTACACTCCCTCGTGGCTCATGTAGTGTCCCACCTGGAGCTAGTCTCATCCTAAGCGGACACTATAATGTTTCTATATTGGTTCACTGTGGAATTGAGTCTTCTGGAGGGAGTGCTCTGGCTTGTGACAGAGTTTTGGTGTTTCCATAGTTCCTGACAAGCATAGTTGCTTGCACATAGTAGGTGTCATATTATTGTTAAGGAATAAAAGAGGCGCAAGGCTGCCAGAACAAGAGTGCATATCCTTGGGGGCCCCTGGCTGGCTGAGTTGGCAGAGCATGCAATTCTTGATCTCTTGGTTGTGAGTTCAAGCTCCATGATATGGGCATAGAGATTAATTTAAAAATGATAGATAGATAGATAGATAGATAGATAGTAAGAAAGATAGAAACACAGATCCTGATTGTGTATTTCTGTGTGTGTGTGTGTGTGTGTGTGTGTGTGAGAGAGAGAGAGAGAGAGAGAGAGAGAGGGAGGGAGGGAGGGAGAGGGAGAGAAAAGAGAATATTTATTGAATACCTTGTACGAACTTGGCAGTAGATTTCCCAATAGACTTATAAGGGCCACCCATAAGTTCAACTGAGCTCAGCTGACCATGGAAGAATTGGACTTTAATTCTGAACTATGCAAGTCTAACACTCTCTAGAGATTAATATAAAGGGGGACATGGAATGGCATTCTTGATCAAGGAACTTTTGGGCAAAAGAGGAAAGAATTTTAAAAATTGTTTTGGAACATCCTAAAAGAAAATTTGTATCTCCAGGAACGTGTCAATTCAATTACTTGCTTAGTTTGGATTCCAGAGGAAACACTCCACGATGGACGTTTTTCTGCCGAGGTTACTGGGGACACCTTCAGGATTACCGGTGGGGGTGGGTGAAAAACATAAGATAGGGCAGAGGGAGGGGTGCCTGCACTGAGATGCATTCTCAGCAAAGGCTTCAGCCAATCCCATAAGGGGCTCTGGAGCTGCCATGGCTTTTTAGATCTATGCCACCTAGGTCTGTACCCCCTTACCCACCTGTAATTAAATGGAGGCTGCCCCAGGGAGGACAGTGACCTTGAATGTGGGGACTGTCTTCAGGTAAGGACAGTTCTCAGCTGGGGGCCGTCAGGACCAGCATTTCCATGTGTTCTGGGAGGAACACCTGGCCGTGTATTTCCTGGGAGGGGCAGAGAAGGGGTGTCCACCAAAGTATCCACTGTGTACCCCTTCCTTTGTTTTCTCCAACCAAAGGAAAAAAAATCCTCAGCCTCATTCATGGAGAAGGGAAATGAGGTTTGATAATCAAATTAATTCTTGTATCAAGGCTAGTAAAGGGAACTGTTTTCTAAACTTGAACATTTTGATTCAATCCATGCCAAGACCTCAGTGCCCCAGGTTAGAGGAGAGAGCAAATCAAAGGGCATGGGTTTGATAGTTCAGGTTTAGGAAAACTGACATAATTGGAGGATTAGGCTTCAGGTTTGAGGGGCCAGAAGTTCAAGTTGCAGAGTTTAGGAGGGCAAAGAAAACCCAGACTTGATTGGGAACCAAAACAGAGGGTTTAGAAGGTGATGGGGATCGAATAAATGGGACTGTTGGGGTGGGAGGTCATGTCTGCCTATGTCTTAGATAGTGCAGTATGGTAAGAGAGGCTTATGGGAATTTACGGTTCCCCTGTGTCCAGCAAGCTCACCGTAACCACACAGCTTTTCCATCCTAGGCTGAATCCTTGATCTTCTAAATGCCTAGTAGTTGGTCACGTTAGTATTTTCATTACAGTCCATCCAGTTGCTTTCTTTTCATGTAGGCTCTGATATGCAGTTTTTACTGTCTAGTTTTTGTACTATTTAATACAGAGGTTAAATATGTATTTGGCTTTCCTTACAAGATTGTAAGTTTCCTCATGTTATTTTATTATAACTCAGACCAAATCTATCTTTAGAAATATTTACTAATTTGTGGTTGAGAATGGAGACTCATGTATGAGAAAAACACATCTAGTGACTATTAACATGTATCTAATATAGTTTTAGCTCAAGGAACTGTTTGGTTTTAAAAACATGTATCAAATTCTTCATATTTCTTTTACAAAAATACATTTTATTAAAAAATTTTTAATGTTTATTTTTGAGAGAGCGAGAGCGAGAAAGCATGAGTTTGGAAAGGGCAGAGAGGAAGAGGGAGACACAGAATCTGAAGTGGGTTCCAGGCTTTGAGCTGTCAGCACAGACCCTGACACAGGACCTGGACCCACAAACTGTGAGATCCTGACCTGAGCAGCAGTCAGACGCTTAACCGACTGAGGTCCCCAGGTGCCCCCAAAGTACGTATTTAGTATGTATCATGACACATACTTTTTGCCATGATGTTTGAAGTCCATAAGATCCTGGGCTTGTGTCAGATGCTCTTGGTATGAATCTTGACCCTCCCGTTTAGCAGCTGTGTGAGCCTGAGCCTCAGTTTCTGCCTCTAGAAAATGGGGTAATAGCTTCCTCATAAAGTTGAAGGAAGGCATGATTCAATTCAGTCTGAGTTTCTCCGAAGCACATCGAAGAAAGTGACAGTTCCTTTAGAAGGAAATGCAACATTTAACATTAATTTGAATTCCCTCCAACTTAAGCCAGAGTGGTTGGGGTTATGGGAAACCAAAGCCCAGATCGTAACCATCCAACAAGAAGCACTCAGTTCAAGTCATTACTGAAGCTGTTTTGTTTTTGGACTTGCTTCACAGTTGAGTTGTTGTTTTTTTTATCCCAATTCAGTCTGTACACGTTATTGAATCTGGAATGAGTAAGCTCATGGCACATCTGGCAAGAGAAAGGAGGCCAGATTCCAATTTTTTATGCCTAACCTCCCTGTGAAGTTTTCCGGCGGGCATAGTAATGTGGTTTTTGACTCTTAATGTTGAGCTGTGTGTGTCATGCGTGTGGGTGGCTGTTAAGAGACTGTCATTTCCAGTCCCCAAGGTGGGTAGTGACATTGTTATTTTATGTACTGGGGGCAAAATTCCCCCCTCCTCTTGGCCCCATGGCAGGTTTTGACTCCATTATTCTATTCTCCTAACACGGGTAATCGCTCATTGACATCTGGAAGCGTTGTGCCAGAAAAGCAGAATATCAGCGATGAGGTTCTCCATGTGGAACTGAAAGAAGGCTTTTTGCCTTTAATTTGTGAAGTTTTTGTGAAGCTCTTTGGGATCCTTCTGGATAAAGAACCTTCTATAAACCTCACTTATGATGAGGATGACTGCTGGCAGAATCGAAGTTACACGTGCGCGTCGGGAGGACAATATATTCTCTTTGTGCCTGCATAAACTTCCATTTATCTATACAAATATCTTTGAAAAGAGCAGGGCTGAAATGACTTCTCTCCAGCTGGGGTACTGTTCTGTTGTTGCAGCACAGTAAATTGGGTCCCCGTCCAGCTTTGCATCGGGCACCTGCCCGGCCACACAATGGGGAAATGAGCACTTCTGTAGTGGCAATGGCGGCGTGCGGCAAACCTGTGCTAGGGATCGCTGTGGACAACTAATAAGGAGTCCAGGAGAGCCGATCATTCAGACTGCCGCCTTTGTTGCTCTTGTCTGGGAGGAAAGACGTTACTAAAAGGAAAATTATTCTTTTAACTCCTACTTTTGAACTCTTTCTGTGCTCTCCGAGGAGAGCGATTTTGAAAGGTTAGATATTGCTCGTATGTGCCAAGTTGAAGAAGGAAATGTCTCTAATGCACAAGAATACAAGGAAGCATAGATTTTCTTTCGGAGATGAAATGTGGTGGTCTGAGATTGATTAAAAAGGATTTGGTGGTTGAATAAATGGAGTTTTGGGTGTAGTGGAATGAGAGCTAGACCTGGAGTCAGAGTTTGGATCTCGAATTCACCATTGACTTGCTGTGTCACGTTGTTTTGAGTTCCTCATGTGTGCAGTAGAGGGTCAGCGAGAAAATGAAGTGAGCCTAGCACCTGGTGTATAATGGGCAATCATTACATACTCATTAAATACAAAAAGTATCAGTGTGATGGAGGGCTTGCCCCCATCAGTATAAGTGACGGTTCTCTGAGGTAACATACAAGCCCCAAATCTCGGTGTCTTTTTTTAAAATATATATATATATATATATTTTTTTTTTTTTTTTTTTTTTTTTTTTAGAAGAGAGCGACAGAACATGAGCAGGGAGGGGCCGAGAGAGAGGGAGACACAGAATCAGACTATAGGCTCTGAAATGTCAGCACAGAGCCAGATGTGTGGCTTGAACCCATGAACGTGAGATCTTGACCTGAGCCAAAGTCGGAGGCTTAACCAACTGAGCCACCCAGGCGCCCCTCAGTGTCTTAAACAGCACAGGTTTATATCTCTGTCGGTCATACTTCATGTCCGCTGAGGTCAGCAGTCCTCCTGCCATGGGCATGCTCTACACGGTCCTTAGTCTGTGTCCCATTGAAGACCCACTATCTGGTAGTCATAGCAGTAGAAAGAAAAGCTGTGGAAGGATTCATAAGTGCCATTCAGTGATGTGGCCTGGAGATGATGCCCATTCTTTCTTCTTAGAACTCACTGGCCAAAACTAGTCACGTGGCTTCTCCCACCTCCACAAGAGCTACTCGGTAAATCCTACTTTTGCTCCAAGCAAGGAATTCCAGACTAATTTGCAAGTAACACTTATGACCTCTGAAGTCTAACTGAGCAGGCTCTGTTAACATATGTCTCTGCTGTATACCAAAGTGCAGTCATAATTGTCTTCCTTGTTATAATGTATAATCATTGTCTTCTGTTGGAATTTTGGGATTGCAGATTTGTTTTCCCTTTATTTTTTATAATGATAGGACACAAGAAAACTTTGTATTTTCATAGAATGGAAATAGGGCTTTATATGACTTTACTCTGGGCAAAGATAAGGTAATGCTGCCTGGCTTCAGCCTTCTTTCTGGCCTTGGGAAGTTGTAGAGAGGGATGGAACATGAGAAGATGGGGAGGGGGCAAACATCTGAGAGTTCCATGAAAGAATGCTTTATCTGGCTAGGTAAGATCCAGTCGGACATAAGTATTCTGTAGAACTTAGGCTGCTTATGAAGCTATGCTAAAAGAGGGTAAGAGCAGCTTTAAAATATCTATTGTATATTTGAGAAAAAAACAAAGTTTATTAATTCTTTTCTTGATTCCCCCCCATTTTTGGGAATCTTTATTGCTCTTGACAACTGACTGTGTGCTAACATATCTGTCTGCCTTTAGGAATTTGAAGAAGAGACTGCAAGAATTTGAGTCTTTATTGGTGTAGCAGATGCTGATAATTATCTCTCAATATCTATTTTCCCTTTGAACTTTTGAGAGGATTCCTGCCACCCTTTCCTGGCTCAGCCAGAGACGAAAGTCCTGCATAGCCTGATGGAGGCAGATCCTCTGCACAAAGTTACTATTGGATGTAATAAACAGTTAATGAGGACCAATTATTGCATGGCTGTCTTGCAGCTAGGTCTGATGGCCACGTAGTAAACTCTAGCAGAAGTGAGCAGTTGGGATGTGAGCAGAAGTGACGGGTGCAACTTGTAGTCATGTTGTTACTATGGAAGCTCTCATGTCTGCTTCCCTTTCTATCTTGTGGGTTGGAAAAGATGACAACTTTCTAGAACATTCATTTTGGACCCAGAAGGAGAAGCCATATATTGAGGATGACTCTCACTACCTTAGGCTGACTATCCATCTCTGAGGTACTTATATGAGAAAGAAATGAGACTTCTATATTTATTAGGCCGCTTTTTGGTAACATTTTTTAATGTTCACTTATTTTGAGAGAGAGAGAGCACACGAGAGAGAATGGGAAGGGTAGAGATAGAGGAAGAGAGAGAATCCCAAGCAGGCTCCATGATGTCAGCACAGAGTCAGATGTGGGGCTCAATCCCACAAACTGGGAGATCATGACCTGAGCTGAAATTAAGGGTCAGAAGCTCAACCAACGGAGCCACCCAGGTGCCCCTAGGCCACTGTAATTTTGGGGTCTTTTTACTGTTGCGGTGCAGCCTGCATATACCTAGCAACTCTCCTCTTTCCAGACTTAATTTTATTTATAACATTGTGTTTTGATTGATTTCATCTCTTTGTTATCATTTCTTTTTCTCTTATATTGGAGGGCATGGGGAGGCTGGTCCTTTGCTGGGTGTGAGATTTAAATTTGTACTTATTTACACCTTTTTGCACTTTTGCCCTCTTAAGTTCATTAGGCAACAGTGGACAGGGTCTTTGAATTCTAGGCTCTCCCTTCCTCCAAATGAATATTCTACCTTAGACCATCAGGTCTATTTTATCCATCCAGGCAAGTTATTTTACCTTACACAAAACCAAACTCTGTGTGATTCAACATTCTAAAGTACAGTAAAAGACTCCCAGGGCTTAATGGCCATGTGTGTTATGAGAAGAATTCTGGAGGCATATTTAGGTATGAAAATAAGCCCAATTGGCCTTTGCAGAGCCCTATTTTCTTCATTTGGTTCCACTTCATAGTTGAATATAAGCCTGGAGTGAAGGTCTGCATTTTTAGAAATTGTGACTAGGGAATATTCTCAAGGCAGATGGACCTTTTCTAAGGAGCGGATGCCCTGCAGGGTGGGTAGGTGTGCATAGTAAAGAGATAAAAATCAACTATAGCTAGGATGAGGTGGATAAACAGCAGGCATTCTCTGGGTTTAACTGGATCTTTTACCTTTCCCCTTGGTCATTTGATAATGGTTTATTTAGTGTCTTGAAATGGGGTAAAAATTAGTGGACTGTTTTTCTACCTTTCCTAGACAAACTTACGTCTCCCTCTCCTACTCTCCCTGGCCCTGTCCCCCACCCTCCCCCCTGCCACACAGAGAATCCATGTCCCTGGCAAAATGATGGGAAATGCAGCCAGTCACCTTGCTCTTTCCACAGAAGGTCATACTGGGCTCTGTCAACAGCGGTTTAGATGAAACCACCTGAATCAGAGAACTGAATGCATTAGTTGTTTTGGCCTCTTCAAGACTAAGAGCACATTACCAGTAGCACATTTTTGTCCAATGTTTTGGCATGCCTCGAGAAGAGTTAGTGATAGTAATAAGTGGTCTATTCGAATGATTTAGTGAAGACCTGAAAGATGGGTTTTTAATGTATTTTGACCAAAAAGAGGGCTATTTAGATCATAAAAATCTTTTTTTTATAGTATCTTGTCAAGTTGGTTTCCATATAACATCCAGTGCTCTTCCCCACAAGTGCCCTCCTTCATGCCCATCACCTTCCCCCTTCAGCCCTCAGTTTGTTTTCAGTATTTGAGAGTCTCTCATGATTTGCCTCCCTTCTTAGATCATAAAAATCTTATAATGCCTTCTTGTAGGGACGCCTGAGTGGCTCAGTCGGTTAAGCATCTGACTCTTGGTTTCAGCTCAGGTCATGGCCTCACAGTTCATGACATTGAACCCCTTGCTGGGCTCTGTGCTGACAGTGAGGAGCCTGCTTGGAAGTCTTTCTCTCCTTTCTGTTCCTTCCCTGCCCCTCAAAATAAACAAACATTTTTAAAATGTCTTCTTGTGCAGTTTTGTTTTGCTCTTTTGTATTCTCTTTACTTTTATGCCCAAAGAAGTTATAGTACATTATATGTCAATATGGAGTGCCAGGTATTATAGCATGTACTTATAAAGGGATCCACTCCACAGGCTAAAATTTCTGTCAGAGAATCCTCATATAGGACATTGTTCTGTTAAATGGCTTAAAACTTACAATTTTAGAGATGGAGCTTGAAGCTAGTGATTCTAGGAATACACATTATTAGTTGATATATGAATCTAATGATCATAGAATAACATGCAGATTTTAGTCCTTAGCTTTGTATTGCTGTTATGAAGATGCAACTCCCATTTGTTCAAATTTTGCAGTCACTCAAATAATTTACAATGCAGATCAGTCTTTGTCGTGATATGTTACCTCCATGACAAATTTGCTTGAGTTTTGTTCACTTGTGTAACTCATTTGATAGAAGTGATAGAAGTAACTCATTTGAATTTCTAGGATATGCAAAGAAAGAATGTGTTCACGGCTGTGGCTCTGGGCAACTCTTAAAATCATCACCCATCACCTTAACTTGCTGAATTAGAAAAATAGAATACTAGTTTGGGAGATCCACAAGAATGAGTTGTACTGAAACAATCACTGTTAAGAAATCTTGTCAGATACGTATATGTAACTTCTTGCCATGATCTAATAAAAGGATACTGGGCAGTGAGGTTGGTATAATTTAATCTGACTTTAACCCCTGTAATTTGATCATCAGCGAATCTTGGCTAGTGTCTACATCAATAGATGATGAAGAGTTTCTTGAACCATCAAACTATAGTTTTATCTATACTACACCAAACCATTATGATTAGGAATTTTATACTCAAATCCCTGCTGGGTCCAGGTAGATAATTAAATAACAGAACCAGAAGGTATAAGCCTAGGTTTAGGAAATGGTGGTCACCATGGGGAATAGGAAGATTCATGGGACCATTCCACTCTAGCCTAGGGTTGCCAGTGGGAATCTAGGTTGGGTGAACAGGTTTTCCAGTTTTCAAGAGAAATTGGAAATCTGGGTTTTTATGTAAAATGTGATGATTTTTATTTAATTTCAGTTCTTTAATGTTTATTTATTTATTTTGACATACAGATGGCACAAGTTGGGGAGGGGCGTAGAGAGAAGGAGAGTGAGAATCCCAAGCAGGCTCCCTGCTGTCAGCACAGAGCCCAATGCTCTTAGGATCATGACCTAAGCTGAAATCAAGAGTTGGCTTCTTAACCAACTGAGCCACTCAGGTGCCTCTATTTATTTACTTTTCACATGTGTTTATTTTTTTTTGAGAGACAGAGCATGAGTCAGGGAAGGGCAGAGAGAGAAAGGGAGACACAGAATCCGAAGCAGGCTCCTGGCTCTGAGCTGTCAGGACAGAGCCTAACGTGGGGCTCACCCCACAAACGACGAGATCATGACCTGAGCCAAAGTTGGACACTTACCCCACTGAGCCACCCAGGTGCCCCCAAATATACTTATTATTAAATGATGGCAAGAGTTTGAGACACAGGGCTAGCTAGCCTATACTGATTTCAGCTCAGGGGCCATAAATTTGAAATCTCTGAACTAGATATTTATATTGAAAATTCATTTAATCATGCTGTTGCTTTCTTTTCACTTTCAGTGGGGTGGAAATTTCTTCGTGACTATTTCAGTGCACGCCTAGGTTGGAGGTACATACATGAGATACAGTGTCTTGGCATCATTGAATTTGATCTAGGTATTTGTAGTTCTCATAGGTATTATATTTGGGAATATCAGGGTACTATGTAAATTCTTTGATAACCTTGACTTAGGTGGGGGTAGTAAGAGACTCAGAATTTGCCATAAAATATGTGAAAAGATGCCTGAAATGAGCAAGTTAAATTCCAATGATAGAAGCAGAATTGCTCACTTAGGAATTAAAAAAGAAACACACACCCATAATGTAAACATAAAAATAACTGATGTATATAAAAATAATGGCCAAAATTATCCTTGATGTCATAATGACTTAGAAACTAAATGTCATGTTTTATAAACTGTGTGACCCAGGGAAGGTTAGGGTATAGGAAGAGGTTGGAAAATGTCTTTATCTTCACCATATATGCTGTAACACTTAAAAGTTTATGAGCCACTTGTACCATATAACTGATCCATTTGATGTAGCCAGCATGTTTTTCTAATAGGCTCAGCCAAGGTACAATACCACTTCAAGGAGGTATAAAAAATTTAAAAAATCATTGTCCTTTCCAAAAGAGAAATTAAAGGCATAAGAAAGAATTCACCAAAACCACACAGATTCTAGAGCCAGAATGCCTAGTCTTGGATTCTGGCTCCGTTTACCTCTTCTGTGTACTTATGGCCAGTTATTTAACTTTCTTTGTGCTTAAGTTGGATGGTAGGTGAATCTCCAGGGCACATACCAAGTGTTGTATAATTACATTAATATTATAACTAGGAAAAGAGTGCTCGTGACTAGGTATTATGTGTGTGGCCTTCATTTTAAGCACTCTATAGATCGACTAGCTTATTCCTCATGGTAAGCCTGTGTGTTACATGTCATTATTCTAATTTTACAAATCCACGACTGAGGCTTAGTGAGGTTCAGTATGGTAGAAACTTACCAATAGTTCCCACTAACTGCCTCCCTGGAATAATCTGTACTTTCCATCTTATCTGTAGAGTACATGGGTGCCCACTGCTTCCCAACATGTGGCAAGGAGGAGGCTCCAGTACATGCTCTGGTCACCAGGCTCGCACCCACCAAGTTGTGGGTCTGCCAAGAGTCAGCTGTGTGTGCTTTCCAAATGACCTATATATATCTTTTGTAATTAGGTCTGACCCTAATATTGATGGTGTCAGGAACAGGAGTACCTATGGAGGCCCATATCCCTTGGGTATAAATACTTAAAGATATAATTTAAGCTAACAAACTCTTAAAGTATATGTCCTATCCTCCTTCCTTGATAACTAAATCTTCATAATGATTTGGAAGGCCAAGTTTAAATTTCTAGTTCTCAAAATCTTTGGCGTTCCACGTAAAACATGGTGGTGCAAAGAGGCCCATCTTCACCAGCTTGCCCCGCAGGCTTCCACCGTGTCTCCTAACCTCAAATTTGTCTCACCTCACAAGGGGTCTCAAGTAGTATATGAACACCTTAAGCAGTTTCCAAACTTTGTGTTATTTGGCCATGGAATTTCAGGGACCTTGTACCTGAAATGAGGTTTTGAAGGGGGAAAGTTGTTTCTAGATGGGCATGTTACTTTGGCACCATTGAGGGGAGCATGGCAAGAATAGGACCAAAATGTGGACTTCCAAAGTACGGGCCCAGGACAGGAACCCCTGTTCATGTGTCTAGAGGAGGTAGTGATAGTGATTATTATTCACTTAAATAATATTCAGAGGGATGAACTGTTAGCATGTAGATAGGGTTATTATTTCATAGAATACGAAAACTATGTTGGAATCTTTGGAGAGTCTATATATGAGTAGCTAAAACATCATTATTATATTAGATGTGGGAAAATATATTAAAATATAAAATAAATTAAAATTATATTAGATGTGGGAAAATATATTAAAATATAAAAAGTATATTAAGATACAGAAATTGCCTACATTCAGCTAGACTACCAAATGTTCTTTACCAAATCCAGGAGTTGAAAATTGTAGATGTTTTATGTATTATGGATATGATTTATTCAAGAAAATCAGTGAGTAATACCAACCTGTGGATTCTTATTCCAAGAAGTGGCTGTGCTCTATAATAAAGACTACATTTTCATTTACTTATTTAAGACAAAATGGAAGAAAACATGTAATTTCAAAATTTATTTCCTGTTTGAATCAAAGTTTTATTTAACTGATCAACTCCCAGCCCCAATCTTACTGGCAAACAGGATCCTCCTGTAAGCGTCTCAGAGCCAGGTAGGTGGTAGGTTGGAAGGGTAGGGGTGAAAGAGCAGGGTTATCCCGTTGTAAATATTCTAACAGCTGTGCTTTATTAGTAAGAACAAAATAAGCATAAAGTCACTCATGTGTGTAACTCTCAGTAAAACAAAAGTTGAACGTTTATTGGGATTACATCTTAACTATGGATTGGTAGTCAAGAAGGGTTAAGGAAATCCTGAATAAGTGTGGTTATCTAATATGTTGTCTGGCTTGTAGGCTTCAAGACCAGTTTCTTTACTGTAGCATTCTATGACTCGGTAGATTGACTGTAATACCAATCTTGAAGAAAGCACTCATCATCTTTTCCTTAGTTTTGACTATTTGAAAACCTTGTGACTTTCTTGAATGATAGCATACATTTTCTTGCATACTATCTTTTGGAGGTTTGGCCTAAAAAGCTAGACTAGCTAACTGAGAAACCTAGAAGTACACTGACTCAAAGTGACTTTAAGAGAGGTGGTCAAATTACAACAAAATGAAAGACCTGGAAGAAGCATAAAATTAAGAGAAATATAAGCAATTGTATCTATGGTCCTTTTAAAAGAGAGAGAGGTGAACATGTTCATAGACTTTTGGTGAAGTGGCAAGAATGTCCGAAACTCCTCAAACCTAAAGAGCGGTTGGTTGTATGGCTGGAGGTCATGGCCCCTCCTGTGCTCGCTGGCATGGAGGTGGGCTTTAGAGAATTCACGTGCTACCCCCTTGCCATGATGCAAGTGAGAAAATTGAGGTGTTGTCTTGTTCTTTTATTATTTTTTAAATTCTTTATTGATTTATTAAAATTTTTCTAACGTTTCTTTATTTTTGAGAGAGAGGGAGAGACAGAGTGTGAGCAGGGGAGGGTCAGAGAGAGAGGGAGACACTGAATCCAAAGCAGGCTCCAGGCTCTGAGCTGTCAGCATAGAGCCTGACATGGGGCTCGACTATGAACTGTGAGATCATGACCTGAGCCAAAGTCAAACAGTCAACCAACTAAGCTACCCAGGTGCTCCTGTCTTGTTCTTTTAAATTATTATCTCCACTGATTTATTTTTTATTTTTTTAAAGCTTATTTATTTATTTTGAGGGAGAGGAAGAGAGAGAGAGCACAAACAGGGGAAGGGCAGAGAGGGCCCCGGAAGAGAGGGAATCCCAAGCAGGCTCTGCACCACCAGCACAGAGTGCAATGCAGGGCTCAACCTCATGAAACCCAAGATCATGGCCTGAGCCGCAATCAGAAGCTTAATTGACTGAGCCACCAGGTGCCCTTTCTCTGATTTTTTAAAATAATTTTGTGAAGTGGAATTTGGAATCCTTCGAAGAGATTCTAAAGAATATAATGCTCCCTTTCTTTCCTTTTACTTCTTCTGGGGCAAACTTCCTGAAATTTCAGTGATAGCCATTGTGAAAGAAAGCTGTCTGCCCTTTTTGCACTGCCTGAAACATTTGGAAACCTGAGTGTTTCCAAGCCAAAGGCAGCCTTACCCCCAGCCCAGTGTTGCTTATTAAAAGCACTGACTTGCTCGATCTCTTACTAGGGACCCGAAGCTTCCTCTTACTCCGTCTGTGCTTCTCAAACTCCGTGTGCATACACGTCACCTGGAGATTGTGTTGAACTGCAGCTTCTGATTGTGCAGCTTAGATTGTGCATTTCTGACAAACTCCCCATCCACGCCAGTGCTGCTGATATGAGGCCCATGTTTTGAGTAGCAAGGACCTAGGCAAAAGCTCTCCCCTAAGAATAAACTGTTTATATTGAAATTCTGAAATTAAGAAGAGGTAGGGAAACTGGGTCTTGGAAACACAGCCCTTACTTATGAATAAGTAAAGAGAATTGGTGACAAAAAGGACGACAATAGACACAAAAGTCCTACTAACCTCTAGCTTGGTCACAGTAACCAAAGCCAGGAAACCAGGTCTGCGGTGGAGGGGAAGTGTTATATGTGGAAGTCTGAACTGGTGTTAGGGAAGATGTCACAAAGCGCAGCAAAGGCTTTTCACCTGGGCTCATTACAAATCAATCCTAGGCCAAACTTCCCAGCAACTGCTAAGTGGGTTTCACGTGTCCCCCAGTCCCCATCTTTCCAAAGCTATAATGAAATTTCAGCATTGAACACAACCCAGAGTGAAGCACCATAAAATTAATAGACTACCTCACCCATGAAGGAGAGGGATGCATTTATTCTGTGCCTTGGAGAAAAGCACATTGAGGCCCATGTGAATGCTAATCTAAGAAGGGAAAATTCTGTAGCCAAACTAGATCCTGGCTGATCTTTCTTTGCTGAAACGTGGTGACTTGAGTCAAGGTGTTAGAATAGGTAAGAGGACGTAGCCACAAACCAGGACTGCCATGCGGGATTTTTCCAACCTCCTGTTTTTCCTCAGACCATGCAGTGCGTTATTGAGCCAGCACCTGGTGGGTAATTATGAACACCTCACCTTGACAGGCTTCTGGATCATGGCACCAAATGAACAATCATAGGGGTGAAAAAGATGACTTAGGAAAGATGGTGGGGAAACCAAGGCAGGTGAGGCTCGAGTTTCTCCTGAAAGGAATATGTTACAGAAAGGACTATAGAGGGGTAGCTAGAGGCCAGTTCTGCAACCAGAGGACGTGAAATGAGGAGAGTCAGAATTAGGTACAATGGCACTTGCTTTGGGAGGGTGAGCATGAAAATACACTGTCCCATATTCTACTGACCAGATTCCCTGGCCCTTGCCAGAATAGATAAGTCCTCAGAGACCCCATAAGCTACACATGCTTATGTTTATGCTTTCCATACTTTTTTTTTTTTTTTGTAGCCTAATGATTAGAAGCCCTGACTTGAGAGCCAGGCCTCCATGTACAAATCCTGTTTCTGCCACTTGCAAGCTGGGAAACGTGGACACATTTCCTCAGTTCTTGTGCTGCAGTCTCTTCATTTGTAAGATGGGAATGTTGTCTTTTCCAGTAAGGTTGTTAGGAAGGGCCAGTGAGATAGGTTTGCACGGAGTACTTAGAACAGTGCCAGGCACGGAGTAGGCACCATGCGGGTCACTATGATCATTGTTGTTGTTCTTATTATTGGTTTCCTCATCTTGATGATAAAGCATGGCAAAGCATCATGCTGCCATAAAGCATTTTTCAAGCAAAGCCAGATAAAATGAAGAGCAGCTTGAAGATGATTTCTGCCAGTGCTGTTAATTATAACACAGAGGAAACTGTTCTCCAGAAAAGCCACTGCTATTTTGATTGGTTCTTAAGTTAACGTATTGCTTGATTTTTCAGTTCAACAAGTGAATAACTACAGTGATCCAGGATAAGTTACACATCAGTGTCTAAAATATGATTTTCAAAATTCATTTCACATAAAATATGAATCGCTTTGATTCTAGAGGGGATCTAGTGTTGTCACTATTCTCTCGAAAGGTCTCTGAAGCATTCATACTGCCATGGCTTCGGCAGTTGCACCTGCTTTTGCTGATTTCTGTTGGCTAGGCTTTTTCCATTGGTTTGTTTTAATGCTTTATTTAAGGGAAGCGCCTGCACCAAGGCCCTGCATAAAGTCATCATCAGTAAATTTTCGGGGGGATGATGGTCTTGGAGTACAGAGGAGCCAAACACATTCTAGAGAGAGCAACCAGCAACCATTCTTTCTTGCTGTCCCCTTTTCGTTCTGGACCTGCCGCATTCTGATCGCCACCACATCCATATGTACCCAGAGCCTGAGAAATGCCGCCCTTGTATGCTGGGCCAGACAGAAAAATCTGCAGCGAGAGATAGGATTGCTCTGGTGTTTATTTATTGGAGGCTATATACTTTTAATTCTGGCCCTAAATTCTGCAGCCAGAAGTGTAGTTTGTGGGTTAGGGACAGGTGAATTTCCAAAAGTGATCTCAGAAGGGTTGACTTTTAGAATCCCTGAAGATGGGGATATAAGGGGGACCTTTTAAATAAACCAAGTGCCCACAATGGCTTTATTACCACATTGCTACTTCACACTGTAGATTACACGAAGGCCTGGAGACTAATTCAGCAACAGGCACAATTTACTAGCTATAGTGGGCCTCAGATGAATAGTTTCTTGTAAAATCGGTGGCAGCTTTATCCTAGCAGAGCACAAATAAATCAGCTCTTATTATTCCACATTCATTTAATCCTGGGACATTAGTCAGTGAGACCTTTCTGCAGCCTAATAAACAGCAGCAGCAGCAGTTTTTCTTTATGAGAGTAGTTGTTCATCCTAAATTAGAGCCAGCATTAGGCCGAGGCAGAAACTTTTGCAGGATGATTTAAAGATATATAATATGAGACCATAATAGTGTATGAAAACTGTACCCATGTGTATAAATATAGCAGGGCCATAATTTTGCTCTGTGCGGATTACTTTAGAACATGTGGCTTATTTTATCTCTCTTTCCTGAGAGTATCCTTTGTGGCAGGTGATACCGTTATCCTGTCTCTCTTGACGTGACTCGAGTGTTCTTTTATCTCAATTGGGAACTGGGTAGGCACGAAAGCTGCATCCACCGCTTTTCTGTTTCACCCAGAAGAGACTTCACCAGTTTCCAGCCTGGCAGAGGAGAATGCAAGTGACGTGTGGCCGTGCACCCGGCTGTTGTTATTGGAGGGGTTGTCGCTGAAATGAAAGTCACAACCCGAGCCCCAAGAAAAATTTTTTATTCCAGCAAAGCTCAGGTCACGTTTCCTGTTGTAGCGTCCCTATGTCTGTGCAGAATAATTTGACTCCCGTTGGCACTGATGCTGTGGCATTATTGAGATACGTTCACAGAAGCCTTCCGCTTGTACACATTGACCCTCCCTCGCGGCTGCACAGCGTTTCTAAACAGGGGAGGTTACTTTTTGTTCACCCACAGCATGGATAGGACCCCAGCAAACTGTGGGCTAAGTCCATGTAGGCTGTTCTGTCATACCTCCATCGGGAAGCCATTGGATTGATAAAAAAAAAAAAATACACGTGGAATCACCTGCTCACCACAAGCAAATGAAGAATCAGAAATGGATCTGTTCACGCTGTTTGGTGTGTAAATCGCTTTTACTCTATGGTTGAGTGTGTAGGCTTTTCACAGTTCAGCAGGCATGAACTGAATACCCACTATGTGGGCTCCACAATGGAATTTTGTGTACATCTGCTTTTTTGAAATGTATTTCTTGTGGTGGACGGAAGAGGAAAAATAGTCCAGATCATTGGATCCCAGCGGAACTAATACAAACTTGAGACACGTTTTTTATTTTATAGATATGTGACACAGTTATTATAATCAGGTATCACTGCATTTGACCAGTGAATTCTAGCCCATTCACTTAATGAAAAGCAAAGTACTCTGGCACACATTCCGTTATTTGGAGACAATAAAGACAGAAGCCACATACACAAAAGACAGAAGCCACAAACTGGGAAACGCTGCATGCAGCATTCAGGAGTTGTAGCTAGATAACACTCAAATTGGCTTATTTTTCTATAGCTGAAATGATACCCCATAGATAAAATGATCTTTCAATACGATATGTGTATAGTCAAAACAGGTTGTATGTTCCCAGTATATCAATATATATGATGCTTCCTCTGAAGAAGAATTGCATTTGTTTGACGGTAGACTTTCATGGGTCCTGATTTTTCTATAGCATATTACTCCTATGTGGGCAAACAGTTCCTGGCCAACATGAACCTCTGCCCACAGGGTTTGGCCAATGTCAGCTCATGTTTGTACAGTGCATCCTGCTGATTCCTAAGGTAGACCAGACGATCCATAGAGGACATCTAAGGACAAAGCCATTACAGTAACTAGAGAAGGGACACCAAGGGGTCAGTGCCTTATCCTCATGTGGCAAGACCAGCACATTATTAGGCAATGATTTCCAATATAGATGAACAGCTCTTTGAGCACAACAAATATCCTATACTTCTTTTATGGCCTCTTCAAAGCCCATATAACTTTTGACATATGGTAAGTGTACATCATACTGCCAATTGATTTATTGACATTAAGTTGAGGAAAATTATTAAGAAGTCACCAATCCTTAAAGACATAGTGTCTAAGCCTCGTTTCTTTCACTTTTTCATACTCGTCTTGTGTACCAACTTATTTTAATATTTATAATAAAATTCACTAGAGCAAATAAAAAATTCAATAGCAGAAATCTTTGCTTTCCTGAGTACAGTGGGGAACATTCTTCTCTGGGTTGCTGGGATATATTATCACTGTTTTACTAATTTCTCTCTCTCCTGTCTGAATGTTTGCTCCTTCCAGAGGCCTTAGAAATTCTTTAGCTTCCATCTTCTGAGATTCCGTTTAAGCAGCCTTCTTTGTACTGACTCTAAACCAACCGAACCAACTTTATTTCATGCATGGACCCACATGTTTTTTTTGTTTCTGTTCTTGTTTTTGTTCGGTCCCCAACCAACTCAGAAAGTCAGGCTCTTCCCTCATTCAGCATTCACTCCTTGAGCTCATCTGTCACAGACCCAATCTGGCTCTCTACATCTCCTGATACTTTTTATACCCTTGTCATGGGTGGGAGGTTAAAGAATCATCCAGCAGGTCCTCAGGCTGTCTTCTGTGCCAGCTCCTGTTGCCACCTGCTATTATTTCACACCGTGGATGAAACAGAAGCAGGAAGACCCTTCCCTGTCCTGGTAGATTGAGTTGCACGTTTTCAAAGAGCGTGATTTATTCAAGTCCCCACCTGACCTTAGTTTACATTGGATATTTTATAGTTTTGAATCTGCATATCTTCCGTGCTTGGGGCAAAAAGAAATAGATGTAGGCGTGTACCAAATTTCTTGCTTGTACCAAATTTCTTTCAAGCGGATGTTTCCCCACATTGCCACGTTTTCATTTTGCTGACATGTAACTAAGAGCTAGAAACAAATACTGTATAAGCTCTGTTTTGTGGGTTAATTGTCTGTTTGCACTTTAATTTTGGAATCTGTATAACTTGAGCTTTGAATCTGCATGAGTCTTTTAATGAAAATTATAGCTTTCATACATGTCTGTAGTTGTGGGGTAGAGTAGAGGGAATGCAGAGGAGTAAGAGAGTAATTGGTAGAAGGGGAAAAAAAGCTCTTTTAAGTACTTAACTATTCTAAGGTGCTTTATGTCTCTGGCCTGGAACCTAGATTCGTTGCAAAGGCAAATGTTTTCCTACTGAATTTTAAAATCTGGAGAGGTTCAGAGATGATCTTGTGCAACCCCTTTATTTTATGGTTTATATTGTATAATGGGCTGCAAGAACCTGTCTCGTTTAGTCGTAAAATTCTTGATTCTGTAAAGCTGAATCTTACATTTCAAGTGACTTTTTTCCCCAGGTCACATAGCTTAATAGTGGATGAGATGACAGCAGAACTCAGTTTTAAGACGTGAAGATTTCTCCTTTGTTGCAGCTAAAACCAGAAGGAGGTTTTCCAGTATTTATTTCAGGATCTTAAACAAAAATGCATTGGCCATTGGGGATTTCCACACCACCACTCTGTTCCCCATGCCTGTTCCAGTTTTCCAGGGTAAAAGAGTATATGGTGGGGGGTGCCTGGGTGGCTCAGTCGGTTAAGCCTCCGACTTCGGCTCAGATCAGATCTCACGTTTGTGGGTTCGAGCCCCATGTCAGGCTCTGTGCTGACAGCTCAGAGCCTGGATCCTGCTTCGGATTCTGTGTCTCCTTCTCTCTCTGCCCCTCCCTGTCTTATGCTCTGTCTCTCTCTGTATCAAAAATAAATAAAAACATTAAAAAAAATAAAAAAAAAAGAGTATATGGTGGGGGATGGTGACAGATATGGAGGTGGTACAGATAAAGATATTGACAGTTTCTCTGAATTATTGTGCTGATTTCTTCCAAGAAACTTCAAAACCAAAACAAAAAACTTCAATAGCGAATGTAATCTATGAAGAGTTGATGAGCGATGTTCACATGTGCAATTTACTCGTATACACTTTTCCCATATTTTTAAAGCTCACCTAAAGACTGACAGATGCATCCTTGTCAGATTCTTTTATTTTAATGTTTATTTATTTTGAGAGACAGAGACAGAGTGTAAGTCAGGGAGGGGCAGAGAGAAAGGGAGACACAGAATCTAAAGCAGGCTCTAAAGCTGTCAGCACAGAGACTGATGTGGGGCTCGAACCCACAAACCGAGATCATGACCTGAGTCAAAGTCAGATGCTTACCCAACTGAGCCAGCCAGGTGCCCATTGTCAGATTCTAATATAAGTTCTAGGACATTTGGTGACTTGATCTCTCTGTTATTGTTATCTTTGCAATGTAACAGACCACCCAAAAATTTAGTAGCATTAAACAATAACCAATTGGTTAAGTTCCTGGATTCTCTGAGTCAGAAATTTTGAAAAGACACAGTTGGGATGGTTGTCTCTGCTCCATGATGTCGGGGTCCTCACCTGGGATGACTCGAATGGCTGGGGTGACCTGAACAGATGGCTTCTTCACGCACATGTTGGGTGTCTGGGTGGAGATGGCTGAAGGATGGACTCACTGTAATTACTGAGCAGAGGCCCTCTAGGTGGCCTCTCCAGCATGATGGCCAAAGAGTTGACATTTTATGCGGTGACTAGGGCTCAATGAACAAGAGGGCATGGGGGAAGTTGCATGGACTTTTACAACCTAGCCTTGAAAGTCACATATTGTCACTTCGGCCGCACTCCAGTGGGTTAAGAAATCTCAACTCCGGGCAGACTAAAGAGAAAGGGATGTAATCAGTAGCTCTTGATAGAGGAGCATCAGAGGATCTGTGGCCATGTTTTAAAAATAGTATACCCTGGTTAACCCCCTTCTTGACTGTTACTTTTGTTGTCATACTTTAAAATTTTATTTACATTGTAAATCTTTCAAGAGATTATTGATTTTAAAAATTGTTAGGTTCATTTACATAACATACTCTGTTGTACCTTATTTCTTATCGCATCTCTCTATTTGTATAATTTCTCTTCTAGTAGAACAACTCCCTATACTTTGTCTTTCATCTTTGAAGATACATGTTTTTTACAGAGTTTAAAATTCTAGGGTGGCATTTTAAATATAAATTATTGGTTTTTATTTTTCATCTTTAAAATAATAAAATCTCAGGGGACACTGGGTGGCCCAGACAGTTAAGTGTCTGACTTCAGCTCAGGTCATGATCTCACAGTTCATGGGTTTGAGCCCCATGTTGGTCTCTGTGCTGACAGCTCAAAGCCTGGAGCCTGCCTCAGATCCTGTGTCTCCCCTACTCACACTCTGTCTTTCCCTTTCTCTCAAAAATAAATAAACATTAAAAAAATAAATAATTCTCAGGCTTCTTATTTTTTTGGTGATGATGTCTTCTTTTTCTGCTTGCTTTTGTTTTTGCCTTTAACTTTTAGCTATTTGATTATGATGAGTCTAGATATGATCTTTGTATTAATTCTGCTAGCATTTTTTAAACATGTGGCTTGATGTCTTCCATAGGTTTTGGAAATTGCTCAATTTTTAATCTCTTTAATTTTGTTCTATCCTATTTTCTTTCCCCTACATTTGAGGTTCTAATTATACATATGTTAGATTTAAAATTTTTTAATGTTTTTATTATTGAGACAGAAACAGAGCATGAGTGGGGGAGGGGCAGTGAGAGAGGGAGACACAGAATCTGAAGCAGGATCCAGGCTCTGAGCTGTCAGCACAGAGCCTAATGTGTGGCTCAGACCCACGAACCATGAGATCATGACCTGAGTTGAAGTCGGCTGCTTAACCGAATGAGCTACCCAGGCACTCCTACATGTGTTAGATTTTTAACACCGTATCACAAATGCAGTATTTTCTGTAATTTCCATTCTTTTGACTCTCAATATGGGATATTGTTTATTCAAGCATTACAGTTAACTATTTTTTCTTCTACTGGGTCCAGTCCTGCATTTTAAACTATCTTTTGTGATCTTCTTAATTTTAATTATAGTATTTTTAAATTGTGGAATTCCATTTAGCTTTTCTTATGAATTCTGGTTTTCTGACTTTCCATTTTGCCATTTTTTTCTATGATTATATACATCTTTATCTTCTAGCTCCAATATATATGGCTTGCTTGTACACCCATTTCTGTTTTTCCCTCTGTTTATTCTATGTCTTGTTATGCCAGTAAATGTTTTTAGTTGAATACATGGCGGCAGTTATAAACAGTGTGTAAGATCTGGATATGTTCTTTCCTTTGAGTGTGACTTATTTGATCTTTTTGAAGGCAGCAGGATGGTGAATCATCTGAGTCCAAATAGAGACTGAGCTGACCTGAGGGTGATTTCCAGTCTTTGTAGGGCTCAATGTATTTTGAGTTTGCTATCACCTCTGTGGTAGAGCTCTCCGGGCTTCTCAGCAGGGATGGCATGTCCATCTCTTTAGTAGATCCTGGACTTCTGTTTGTATCTTGAATGCTCTAAGACTGCTCCATTCTCTGCAGTATTTTTGAGGTAATTTCTACTTGAGTTCTTAACCTTTTGCTCCATGCAGCTCCTTAGGCAAATATCTCAAAGGGAAAATTGAATGAATCTGCCTTCTGTTCAAGATCTTAGCTGCTCAAGTCCCTCCTAACTTTGTACTTCTGAGCTCCTTTTCTTACCTCTTTGCTGTATGAGATGGCAGGAGGCTAGTATCTCAAGACCTTGACTGATCCAAGTATGAACTGATACTCCAAAAAGAAAAATGGCCATGCAAAAAGTTTGACTTTTCTCTGAGTTTTGTCTTTTCCCTAGGATTTGATTTCATAAGTTCTGGCTTTTTCAACATCTCCATAGATGAAATAGGCTTCAAATAGATGTTAAAAAAAGCTAAATTGGAGCACCTGGGTGGCTTAGTCAGTTAAGTGTCTGACTTTGGCTCTGATGGTTTATGGGTTTGAGGCCCGCATCAGGCTCTGTGCTGACAGCTCAGGGCCTGGAGCTTGCTTTGGATGCTGTGTCTCCCTCTCTCTCTGCCCCTCCTCTACTTGCTCGCTCTCCTGCTCTTAAAAGAAAAAAGCCAAATTGTCTATATCTTAGCTACAAGTTATTTTATTATAGCTAGGATTAGAGGTCTAGCTTGTTCAATTTAGGAGAAATTATGTAGAAACAAATTTTAAGGTAAATTTAAATGCTGTAACTATTTCTTCTAATTGATTTGAAACTATTTTTTAAATACAATTCTAGTTTAAGTCATACTCTTTCTGTTTATTATTCTGGCTGACATTTTTAAAATCTATTTTTTTATTTTGTGATAATTGCAGATGCATATGCAGTAAAAAATAGTACTGAGTGATTCTATGTATGCTTTACCCAGTTTCCCTCAATGATAGCATTACAACAAAATTTTACATTATGACAAAAATATTGACCTTGATATGGTCCAGATCCATAACATTTCCATCACCACAGGGATCCTTGTGTTGCTGCTTTATAACTACACCCACTTCCCTTTTGCTCCCGCCGTCTCCTTAAACTGTGACAACTACAAATCTGTTTTCCATTTCTGTTATTTTGTCATTTCAAGAAAATGTGTAGCCATTTGAAATTTTTTTTCACTTAACATAATTATCTGGAGACTCATTAAGCATGTTGCTAATATCAACAGTTCCTTCCTTTTAGTTGCCGAGTAGGATTACACGGTACAGATATATCACGTTTTGTTCTACCAGTCATTCACCCATTGAAAGACATAATGCTTTTTAGCTATTATGAATTAAGTTGCTGTGATCATGTTTGTAAAAATCTTTGTGTCAATCTTAGTCTTATTTCTCTGAGCTACATGCTCAAGAGTACATTGGTGGTTTATATGATAGCTGCAAGATTTTATAAGAGACTGTAAACCACTATACAGAGTGGTTGTGCAATTTTAACATTTCTGCTAGGAATTTATGTGTGATCCACTTTCTCCTCTTCCATTGCCAACATTTGGTGGTGTCACAGCTTTTTAGATTAGACATTCCAGTAGATGTCTAATGTTATCTCCTTGTAGTTTTAATTTTCACTTTCCTAAAGGCTAGTCCTGTTGAACGTCTTCTCATGTGATTATTTTCCAACTGTGTATCATCTTTTCTCATGTCTTTTTCTCATTTTGTAATTGTATTTTTTATTACTGTTGAGTTTTGAAAGTATTTACTCTAGATGCTAGTCTTTTGTTAGAACTGTGACTGGCAAAAATATTTTCTCTGCATGTTGTAATTTGTCTTTTCATTCTCTTACCAGGGTCTTTCAGAAAGCGAGATTTTTTAATTTTGATGAGCTCTACCAAATCTTTTTTTTTACATCTTTGGTATGAACTCTAAGGACTCTTTGCCTATTTTTCTCCTATTAAAAAATAATGTTTATTTATTTATAAAAATTTTTAATGTTTATTTTATTTTTGAGAGAGAGAAAGAGAGAGAGAGAGCCCGTAAGCATGCGAGCTGGGGAGGGCCAGAGAGAAATGGAGACATAGAATCTGAAGCAGGCTCCAGGCTCTGAGTTGTCAGCACAGAGCCAGACATGGGGCTCAAACCCACGAATTGTGAGATCATGACCTGAGGCAAAGTCAGATGCTTAACTGACTGAGCCCACATGCCCCTAACATTTATTTATTTTTGAGAGAGGGAAAAAGAGCATAAGTAGGGGAGAGGTAGAGAAAGAGGGAGAGAGAGGGTCCAAAGAGGGCTCTGTGCTGATAGCAGAGAGCCCGAAGCGAGGCTCAAACCCATGCACCATGAGACCATGAACCAAGCCAAAGCCAGATTCTCAACCAGCTGAGCCACCAAGGTGCCCCTCCTATTTTTTTTTAAATTTATGGTTTTATATTTAGGTTTATGATTTATTTTGACTTCATTTTTTAATAAGGTGTGAGACTTAGGTTGAGTTTCATTTCTTTTGCCTGTGGATCCAGCACTAATTGATCCCTCCAATTGTTGAAAAGGCTATGTTTTTTTCTCTGTTGTATGGTTTGTACCTTTGTCAAAATCAGTTGAGCAGAGTTGTATGAGTGAAATTCTGGGTTCTCTGTCTTTTCCACTGACTTTTGTGTCTGCCCCTCTGCTGGTACCAAACAGTCTTGATCCCTGTAGCTATATCATAAATCTGGAAATCAGGTAGACTGATTTCTCCTACCTTGTTGTTCTTTTTCAAAATCACTCTTGCTATTTAAGTTGCTTTGCCTTTTTCCACATGAATTTTAGAATATATATATCATATATCATATATGTATGCACACATACATAACAGTCATGCTGGGAGGGTTGATAGGCATTGCTTAAATGTCATTTTGAGGCAAAGTGACATCTTTACCATGTAGATTCTTCCAATCCATGCACATGCTATGTTTCTCCACTTATTTGTGTGATTTCTTTCACCTGCAATATATACTTTTCAGTATATAAGTTCTGTACGTGTTTTATTAGATTTACACCTAAATATTTTATTTTTGTGAGTGATTATAAATGGTATTGAATTTTTTAAGTTTATATTTATTCAGTATTGAGAGAGAGTGAGACAGAGAGAGAGAGAGAGAGAGAGAGCGAGAGAGAGAGAGCACGAGCGCGCAGGGCAGAGAAAGAAGGAGACAGAAAATCCCAAGCAGGCTCCTCGTGGTCAGCATAGAGCTGGACATGAGGCTTGAATTTACAAACCATGAGATTATGACTTGATCATAAATCAAAAGTCAGATGCTTAACCGAATGAGCCACCCAGGTGTCTCTACATGATACTGAATTTTTAATTTCATTGTTCACATGCTCATTTTTAGTATATGGAAATGCGATTGACCTTGCTGAATTCACCTGTTAGTTTTAGAAATTTTGTTTGTTGTTTTATTTCTATTTATTGTATTCCTTGGAATTTTCTACCTAGACAATCATGTCTAATATTCTAGTCAAAGTAGAAGAGTTTTACATCTTCCTTTACCATCTCCATGTCATTTATTTCCTCTTTTGCCTTATTTCACTGGCTAAAACATCCAGTATATGTTAAATAAGCTTTGTTCTTAGTGTGAAGGAGAAATGATTCAGTCTTTCACTATGAAGTAAAATGTTAGTTGTGGGTTTTTGTAGGTTCTGTTTTATGAAATTAAGGAAATCTTCTCTACCTATTTTTCTGAGGGTTTTTATCATGACTGAATTGTCAAATGCTTTTCCTACAATGATGATTATGGTCAGGTGATTTTTTTCCTTTAAACTGTGAATGTGGTGTATTACATTGATTTTTGAATATTGAATCAACTTTGCATTCCTGGAATGAATGCCACTTGGTCATGGTATATAATTAATGTTTTGTATTGTTGAATTCTATTTGTTACCAATTTTTGTGTCTCTATTAATGAGGAAATCGACCTATAGTTTTCTTATGTGGTTTAGAAAGTCTGTCTTTGTGTGGTTTTGATAAATCAGGATGTTTTTACCTTCATAAAATTAATTGGGATTTGTTCCCTCCTCTTCTAATTTCAGAAAAATATATTATGTAATTGGAGTGAATTCTTCTTCCAGTATTTGGTAGAAATCTCTGGTGAAACCATCTGGGCTTGGAGATTTCTGTTTTTGAAGTTTTAAAATTCTCAGTTATTAAATTCTTAATAGCTGTAGTGCCATTCAACTTATTTCATTTTGAGTGAGTTGTAATATATTTTGTAAAAGATTGATCAATCTCATCTTAATTATCAAGTTCATATAAAGAGAGTTGTTCATAGCATTCTCTTACCTTTTTGATGACTGCAGGGTCTGCCGTGATATCCCTGCTTTATTCTTGATATTGTTAATTTGTGTCTTTTTTTTTTTGTCAGTCTTGCTAGAGCTTGGTCTGTTTTATCAGTATTTTTGCTAGGCATGAGGTTCTGGGCTGACAGTTTTTGTCCTTTCAGTACTTGCTAAATGTTGTTCCACCTCCTTGTGGCTTCTGTGGTCAGATGTTATTCAAAAATTGTTTTCCTGTATGTAAGATGTGTGTTTTCTCTGGCTACTTTCAAGACCTTTTTTATTGTCTTTAGTTTTCAGAAGTTTGCTTATGACATCTTGGCATAGATTTCTTTGGATTTGTCCTGTTTTGGTTAAGTCAGCTTCTTGAATCTGTGAATTTATTCTTTTGCCAAATTTGGGAAGTTTTTAGCTTTTATTTGAGTATTTTTTTTCAGGCTTGCCCCCTTTTCCTCTCCTGAGACTTGGTATGAATGTTGGCTCATTTGCTGAAGTCCCACAGGTACCGGAGGCTCTGTTCACTTTTTAAAGTATATTGTCTATTGTTCAGATTGGGTAATTTATCTTTTTTTCTGTCTCCCAGTTCGATAATTCTTTCTTCTCATCCCCTCCATTCTGTCCTTCAGCCCACCCACTGAGATTTTTATTTTGATTATTGTATTTTTTAGTCCTAAAATTTCCATTTGGTAAAATAAAATAAAATAAAATTTCCCTTTCGTTCTTTAAACCTTTTACTTCTTTGCTGATACTTCTGATTTGTGATTGCTTGTTATAGCATTTTATCATGGCTACTATAAAAGTTTTGTTCAATAATTTACCATCTCTCATGATCTCATGGTTTGTGGGTTTGAGCCTGTCTCAGGCTTCATGCTAATGTTACAGAGCCTGCTTTGGTGTCTCTCTCTTTATCTCTCTCTCTCTCCCAAAATAAATAAATAAACTTAATAATTTTACCATCTCTTTTTCTCAGTGTTGAGATACATAGATTGTCTTTTCATTCAGTTTGAGATCTTCTTGGTGTGACCAGCAAGTTTTGATTAAAATCTAGACCGTTTTATGTTATGAGAATTTGGGATCCTATTTTAAGCCTTTTGTTCTAGTTAGCTTTCTTTGACACTGATTTGGCAGGGGAAACATAGGCATCCCTTTGTTACTTCTAGGTGGAGACAGAAGTCTAAATTCCCCTCTCATTGTGCCTTAAGTCAGAAGAGAGATATTCCTTGTTTCTACTAGGCAGGAATGGGATCCTGTCTCCCCTGTGGTCTTTAGTGTTACTGTGGTTGGAGCTGGCCTCGTTACTGTCTTGAGGTGGGGCAAGTTCTAGCTCTGTAACAGGCCTCTTCTCACACCACCCCAGTGGGGAAGTGGGTAGGAACCTTATTACTACAAGGTGGAGGTGGCAGGCCAGGGTATCCACATGGTCTGCACTGACACTGTGGTGGGGAGGGAGGGGCTTGTTACCAGCTGGCAAGGAGGAGAGTCTCAGGTCCTTACCCTCTCTGAAACCACCCTGGTGGGGGTGTTGGGACACCTTCTTACAGCCTCATGAAGGTGGAAATCTAGCTGCTCATTTGGACTTTGCAAGTGTGGGTCAGGATGGCACTACAGTTTTTTTTTGCTTTTTTGTGTGTGTTTGGATGATTATTGTCTCCAAATATATCTGTCTTGCTAGGATGCCCTTCTTCTTGTCTTTCAGGTAGAGATAGCTGGTTCTCATGGGGACTTTTTTGTTTGATCTTGTTGGCATTTTTGAGTTGCTGGCTTCTTTTTCAAACCTAAGATGGTGAGGCGAAAAGAAAATCCAGGGAACTTACCATCATGTTGTTACTTGGGCATTGAGGTTCCTGGCCAGTTTATTTCTCTTCTCTATGACTTTCAGAGTCTTATCTTTGTCTTATAGATATAATTTCCAGTGGGTTTAGTTGTACTAAGTTGGGAATACAAGGAAAAGTGTACTATATTGCATCTTTCTGGATGTGGACATTCCTAAAATTCTGGAAAACATTTTCTTTTCACCTTCCCGTCATTAATATAGATCATGGCTTTCATTTCAGATACTTCTTTTTTTCAATTATTTTTCCTCTCTTATTTTGAAGATTCAGTGTTTTTAGATTATAGAATAAGGACTGTTTAGGATGGTGTCCAGAATCTTCTGATGTATTTCCTTCAACTTACAGATTCCACAAGAGTGAGACCTCTTAATAAAAACCACTGTTCGATGGAAGTATTGACATAGTTAACCCAATGTCATGGCTAGTCTAGCAGTCTGGAATTAGATCTTGAAATGCATTCTAAGATATTTATATAACCAAATTTGTCTTATTGGATTCAACATTATGGAATCTTTAACTTTTTTTAATGTGCATTTATTCTTGAGAGCGAGAAAGAGCATGAAAAGGAGAAGGGAAGAGAGAGAGGGAGACACAGAGTCTGAAGCAGGCTCCAGGCTCCAAGCTGCCAGCATAGAGCCCAGCGTGGGGCTCGAACTCAGAAGCAGTGAGATCATGACCTGAGCTGAAGTTGGACACCCAACTGACTGAGCCACCGAGGCACCCCTGGAATCTTTAAATTCCAAAGAACCTTAGCAGTCATCTAGCTGGGTTTTCCATTTATTTCACATCCTTGGGAGGTGAAGATTCACGTACTGAGTAAGCACTTCTAGTGATTCTGAGGCAGTGCTATGGAATAGCCAAAGACAAACAGGGACGTGTGAAGACCAGAAGTAGTAAGCTGGGAATGGATGAAGACTGGGTAAGGATAAAGAATATGCAGTGGAAATCCATTTACTATTTTAGTGTTAAATTATTTGTGTGTTATAAAATGATTTGTTGGGTAGCGGGATGAGTGTATTGTAACTCTATTCCCCAATGTCGCCTACGTTTTCTTCACATTTTTAATACTCCAGTTGAGAGTAATGGCACATCAAATTTATTTCACAAAAATAGCTTTGTCCTATATGATTTATTATATTACTTACTGGGGGATAATTCTTGCCAATAGTGAGCTGATAGAAGAAGGATTTTAATGTAACAGCAGTGCAGGATTAAAGAGTCTTACTTGTTTATATGCATTAGGGTGATCAAAAATGGCGCACTAGAATTGTTTTATGTAAGCCATTATTAAGAAAGAATTGTTGCCAGGTATTAAAAAATTTCCTGTGGACTTTCCTCTGAATTGAGGGATTGGGTTCATTCAGCTGGCCTACATTAATATGTAGCTACTGAAGCCCAAGACATAGATACTGCGCTCTGTCTTCTTGACTTCACGTAACTCAGATCTGGAAGTCTGCAACAAGACTTATTCACATGCAGCTCTGCAGGGCTAATTACTGGACTTTTGTCACTTCTCACAATATATTTTAGGATGGGTAGACTTGTCTGAATGGCCTAAAGATGGAAATAGGCAAAAATGTTATTAATATTACATGAAATTAAATTAATGTGGCCATACAGCCTGGCTCAGTGGGGGACAATCCTAGTTCACAACTGTTGTCCTGTCATAGTTATTAATAGCATTTCTATCACTCTCAAACTGTCCTGGTTTAGGCAATAAATTATATGGCCACCTAGTTACTATGCTCTGTGTGTGTGTGGTTTTTGTTTTTGCCAGCCATATCATAGATCTCATGAAAAACATTCAATATTTGGATAGTGAGACTTATAATGAGCTTCTGATCATTGTAGCACTGATGTGCTCCAGGAGATGCAACACACACACACACACACACACACACGTTCTCCCAGTACTAGTGTGCTCTGTGGTCTGTATTCATAACTGAGCAAAATGCTCACTTATAGCAGGAGTGAACAGACTCAAATACTGTTACCAAAAATTTCCCTTTATATGCATTCAAATGTACAAATTTGTGCTCTGTTATCACAAACACTGCAGATAATGTAAGATGTTCTCCATTTTTATATGGGACTATGGTGGCAACATGTTTCCATTTTATTCCATGATGCAATTCTCACCATTCAGATCTCAATGGATTCGGAAGCTTGAGAGACTCTGTACTTTCACATGGTAACGGATTACATTCAGCCAGTTGTTCCGGGCATTTATTGATGAGTGGAGTATGGATGTTTATAACTTTCTTTGTATTTTTCCCTTTCTCCTTGCTGGGGTTGTGTCCAGAGCAAGTGCTCCGAATACCCAGCCCTGGGTATGTTTTCAAGGTCTGAGGGGAGCACAGATAGCACCTCATGTTACTAAAGACAGCCCATGGTTCATGTTGATGCAGGATTAAGAATGTAAGCCCGGATCTGTGGAGCGATACCCGTGTGGTTCAGATAGTGAAGTCTAGTGTAGGAATCATGTGGTGACAGGCTCCAAGCTTGATACTAAATCTGGCTGGAGGTGCATAGAGCTCATCATGACTGCATTCAGAAAACAACAGTGCCAGGATCCACTGTGGATAGAAGTTCCATTTCAAGGTCATCTGTGCCATCCTTTCTTATCACTCTTCTGTATTCTAAGCCATTGTTATCAGGGCTGTGTTCTTGCCCCTATATCTGGGGTGTATTTCGTAATGGGACACTTGGTGTAAAGCGGGGAGCCAGCAAAGTGAGTGAAACAACGTCTGGCTTCCTTCCCTTTTTCCTCTCTCTTCCCTAGCCTGGCCTGTTTCTAGATTTGACTATAAGACAGATCCTCCTTTGAGAAGACTGGCAGTGGGAGCATGAGCTCTGAAATTATGTGTTATTTCACATAAGTTCACCTTCCCTAACACTCCAACAGAAACTGAAGAAACTCCCTTGCTTCTCTGGGCTTAACACTGAGGTCAGGATACATCTCTGACTCTCCTCTGTGTATGTGGCTGCCCCCTCCCGGTTCTAGGCACAGGCTGAATTCGCAGAGAAGGAAGAAAGAAAGTCACTGTGGGCTTCAGAACGTGGAAGGATGAGCAGATGAGAGGGGGTAAGAACACGGAGATGGGTACAAAAGGCTTACAGTCAAATGATCACACCCCATTTCTTTCATGCTATGCTGGGCCTTTGTAAGTTTCTTATCTAAAGGCTTTTTACTTGACTGGTTCTCCCTCCACCAAATGCATCAAAGAATGGCTGGAACGAGGATCAAAAGACGTGTTAACATAAGACATGTCTGCCATGAATAAAAAGACAGAAAAATCACCTTGCATGTTCTGCATGACTGACAACTCTGCTTTCAGAAGCAGGAGCCCGGACGAGCCCAGAGAGGGGCTGTGGGTATTAAAGATCAGAATCTATCAAGGAAGCAGGGTCCCGTGGCAAAGCTGTGTTCTGCTGCTGCAGGGGGACGAGGCCCCGCATCCACCTCTCCCTTTTTTAGGCTTGGGAACAACATGAGTAGGAGAATGGAAAAGCCACCCAGTGAAGTGGACCGCTCTGAAACAAGATGCAGGGAAGGTGAAAAGCAATTCCCAGTTGCTGATAGATTTCCGTTCATCGTTGTTGATTTTGGACTAAAACCTTCTTTCCAGCCAAGCAGGCAGGCAGAGGTGAATTCATCAGATCTGATTCTTATCAGAACCCACCGTATGAGGTGGCCGGCAGTCACCGCGGGACCCCGGTGCCTGTGATTGGCTCTGACACATCCGGCCGAAAGGGCTCTTATTCCACGAATGATCTTCTTTTTCAGACGGTATTGAGTTGGGACTGATTTTGATAGCCAGTTTCAGTCAAGAATCATAAAGTTATTGCACATTTAAAACCGTCGGTATGAGAATCATTCTCTTCCTCTTTTCTCTCTCTCATCATTTCCCAGGGCTGCAAGGTTACAGAGAGGTCTAATCAATTGTCAAACTCTCTTTTATCACCGAGAAGGTGGTAAAAAAAAAAAAATCTAACTGCCCTACTGTAGGGGGTTCTTTGACTACACAGCACCCTTTTCCACATACAATGCCGCCGTGATTAATGTCCTCCCACCTCAGACCTTGTTAAAGCCTGTTCTCTCAAGCAGCCTGGTGGAGCACGGGGAGAGCAGGGCCGAGGTTGCATAAATCAACGTGTTCTCACAGCCCCCAGGATATCCATTATAGATGCCAGCTGGATGGCTGGAAGATAGAGAAAAATGAATATTGTATCCTGTGGCCTTTTGCCTCTAATGACCACTTTTCAACATTTTTGAAGGCATGATTAAATTTTGATAACTGGGGAAGTCACTCTGAGCAGGCTGAAATAGAGATAAATTGACGGAGGGTCTGACATCTCAGTGGAGAGCCGGCAACTAATTAGTGTGTGAAGCGCACTCTGAAAGAGATGTAAAAGGGAGGCAGGTTTAATCAGAGGCGCTGCTGAGCTACAGGAATAGTCAGGGATAATTGCGGCCTAGGTGGAAATCACAGGCTCAATGAGCGGCTTTTTCTGTCCGCTTGATTGGCAGCCGCTGACCTAGTGGCCGGCACCCTTGAACCCTTACAACAGTAACAGCCTTGTCAAAGCAATTTGCTTGCAGCTCTCCGTGACCAGTTATTTCAGCTGCCTGCGCTGGGACACCCAATCTGAAAGGGCAGTCTGCTCCCCTGCCTGGCTGGGAGCTGGGCGGAACAGTCTCATTATTTCCCATGACTTTCCTTTTGAACCCAGTCGCCCTTTCTCACCCCCCAGCCCTCCATAGCCCACTCACACTTAGGCGTGCTCCCAGGACGGCTTCTGCAAAGATCCTGTGTCAGGGCAATTTGGCTGTTCATTTGGGGAGCAAGGGGGGCAGCTCAGGGGCATGAGGCCATGTTTGGGAATCAGGGGGTAAGGGAGTGCCAGTGGGGGCAGAGGCAAAACCAGAAGAGGATTTGCTGTTCTGAGGAATGGCTCTCTCTCGTTGCCAGCTTTTCCAGGCTACAAGGCAAGCGAGGTGGTGCTGGGGTGGGTATCAGGTGTCCCCATCTTCTCCCTTGGCGACATGAGGGGAACTCAGAGGCAGCCCCATCCGATCCCTCCACCCACCTTTTGTGGCTGGCTGGAGATGTTACCAGAGCACACGTTCACTCACTGCATTTTGTCAAAGTAGGATTTTGCTTATTGCCCCGCAGGGACTTCCGCTTGCATTTAGGAGAACTTTTTTTCACCCTTCAAGGCTGGATTGGCCACCAAGACATTATTTTCCCCTTTATTATGCTGTTTTTTGGGGGAAAGGACTCTACCTGGGAAGAAAAAACTGTAGACAGATGGGTGAAAAGCAGCCAACGGACTGTGTACAGGCTCTGTTCTTTCCGACTTGATGAATTAGTGTTTACCCTTCCTCCTCCCCGCTACTCCCCCTCCTCCTTGTTCTTAGCTGGAAGCTTATGAGTTTCTCTTTTTAAAGTGTGTTAGTCACCTGTCCTTGGAATGAGGTCCCAAACTAGGATGGTTGATTTTGTATTGACAGGTTAGAGCTTCAGAAAACCCTACAGTTAGAGTTGTCTTTTTCTTTGCTTTGCTTCGCTTGGCTTTCTTTCTATGACATCTATTCCCCCCACCTATAAATGAGGACTGGTCATTAGAGGACTAATTACATTCTTTGAATGTACTGATCCTTGTCTATTTGCTATGTGGCTTGGCCAGCGGGGGTCTCCATGGCTGGTACCGCACATGGCTGCCTGCTCGGTGAAATGGACATGGCTTCAAATGGTTGCTCATTTCCCTGACTGCACCTGTTTATACCACAGGACATTAGGTGGAGTGGATACCCCCTTCAGACTTGAGGGGTGCACCTCCCCACCCATTCTCCTTAGGGACTGGCTGTTTCAAGTGAAGACTAGGGAATATTCTCCAGTTACCTGCCTAAGGGTTCCTCAGGAAGCAGGAAGGTGATGAGCCACGACGTTCCCATATCCAAAATGACATTTGGCTTCAGAAGTTCCAATCCTTAGGAGATGGGTTTCTGCCATTTTCAACATAGTACTACTGTTGCTTACAGTAACAACATGGTAATTTGCTTTTGCTTCTCATATGTTAGTTGGGAAGTGCCCTGCAGAGTGACAAGGGAGAAAAAATGAAAGATGGCAGCATGTGGACTACAGGCTCTCCCAACTCTCAGACAAATAATTATGATGCTTCATGCAAAATAAGTAGTAAGAACACCCAGGGATGCTGTGAGGGGACAGAAGAAAAGGATCTGAATTCTGCCTCATGGCTGAGGAATGCATAACAGAAAATTGTGTCCCTGAAGGATGTGTAGGAGTTGACCAGGTAAAGATGAAATGGAAGTGAATTCTTGGCAGAAGAAAATGGATGTGTGAAGTGTCCAGTGAGCACTTGGCTGTGACCTGGGCATCCTCAGGAACATCACCAGTGAGGCAGACAGCAGCCAGATTACAAGAGGCCTAGGCTGACCTCAAGTCCACGTCTGCTTCCATTTTACCACCAAGTCTCATGTAATAGCTAGCACACAGTAGGTACTCAATAAATGTTTACCTACTGAATGAGTGGAAGGACAAGTAAATTAGGAACCTGGATGTTAATAGGGAGTCTTGTGATAAGATTTTTTGAAACAAGAATTAGCTGGTGGACAGTGTGGAGGGTGGTCCACATTGGAAGGATGTTACATGGTGAGGAGATGAGGTAAGATAGACAAGGAAAAGAGAGATTGGAAGGGCTAAAGCAAAAGCATACCTTTAGGAACGCAGAGGAGGGCTCAGATTCAGGATACATTTCTCCGGTGAACCTGGGGTATTCAACTGGATATGGGGGATATGTTGAGAAGGGCTGAGAGGCCTCAAGAGTATATGGCTTGGGTAAAGTAGAAATAGTATGGCATAGCTATCTGGCAGTTGTGAGAAAGAGCTGAAATTCAATAGGAATGAACAGTTACACAGTCCGGCCAGGTAATAAGGCATTGGGAAGGGAGGTGGGGAGAGTACTCATCATCCACATCTCCCCTCCGAGCTCCACTGGGGGCTGCTGGGTCTGTGAATCATCTCAGCTGGGCATCCCAATATTCACTGGTACATTATAAAGCTTTGGTAAGTTTATAAAATGTGTTTTTTTCTAAGTTCTAATACTATCACTATGCTTTCTATTCTGTCACATGAAAATGTTGAGTTGAGTAGATTGTCGTTGGATTACAAGGATTACATGGAATATGGCATCGTTTATTGAAAATGATAGAAAGATGAATAACAGCATATCAGAGCTGATACCAATGAAAATAGGACATGTATTGTAACATTTATTGAAAAAAAAAAGGTATTGCTTAGCATGTGCCAGGCATTTGGAAATGTTTTTAAAATGTCAGTTACTTAATCAGGAAACCTGGGTGGCTCAGTCGGTTAAGCGTCCGACTTTGGCTCAGGTCTTGATCTCCCCACTCGTGAGTCCAAGCCCCATGTCATTCTTTGTGCTGACAGCTCAGAGCCTGGAGGCTGCTTCAGATTCTGTGTCTCTCCCTTTCTCTCTGTTCCTCCCCAACTCACACTCTGTCTCTATCTCAAAAATAAATAAAGATTACAAAAAATATATCTATCAATTATTTTTAAAAATAAATTACTTAATTCTAATATCCCGATGGAGACGTTGCCAAAATTCTGTGTATTGTGCAGATATGGAAATTGAGGAACAGAGAGGTTATGTTTCTTTTGGGAAGTCATATATCCGGTAAGTAGAAGAAGCCAGATTTGAACCCAACATTCTCTCCAAAGTCACCACATCTACCCACTCCTGTGGGCTGGCTTCTCCCGTTAAATTGTGTCCCACGTGGATGATCACCGATTTAGGAAGTGCTGAGTGGCCAGGCCTGGAAAGTATCCACACACAAATGATGTCACGATGAGAAATAGTTTTATAAACATGGAGACGAAGTTAAACCATTTGTTGTCACTATTGAGGCCATGTTTAGTGCTCTTCTTAGTCTTTCTATTTACTTACTTATGCTGACAAAATGTCTAATGTTTTGCAAATGCTAACTGTTGAGAACCCTTAGTCAAAACTTTTCATTGATTGCATCCGGACCTGAACCCCTTCTTTCTCCGTGGGACTCAGGAGTCAGATGCAGGAGCATGGAGTCTGGGTGAGGTGGATCTGTAAAAGTGAGGTACAACTCCAAATGTGGTTCACGAACTCTTCTGGGTGGTGCAAGTGCGTGGCGCATCTGCCTGAAGACTCTGGAACTTCCTAGTAGAGAAGCAGACGAGATTTTGGAGATGCATTATCTGTATTCAAGCCCTTCCCTCATCACTCACCAGTCATGAGACTTTGGGAACGTTACTCATGGCTTTACATCTTGCCATTTCTTCAGCTGTAAACAGGACTAAGAATGGTCCCTGTCTTAGAGGGTTATTTTGAGGTTTACGTTAATGCATCATAATTAGCCCTTGGTACGTGTCTGCTTTTCAGTCTGCCAGTGGCACCCCAGAAACCAATCCACCTACCTCGTCTCCCCAAGCTCGCGCTCTCTTTTATGTCCCCGTAGCATCTGTTTGCATTGCTTGTACAGTAAAGATGGAGTACTTAGGGACTCAGAGGCCTGTGGCTTGTTGATCACATGAGCCTGCACATGTAAATGAAGCAGCATTTGGATGCCGTTTTTCACTGGACATATTCCTTCCCAACTATTGCTCATTGTGTCCAGAATTTAAAAAAAAATGTCAATAATAGAAAATGGCTGGTTTATAAGGCATTTATAAAATTCCAGAGTGACTTTAATTCTCTAGTTTTTGGAATATCAATAAACAGATCATTGTTTAAAAACACATCTAGTCTCTTCCATTGATTATAACTCTGTAACTCAGTGTTATTTACATACTCTGGTTTTCATCACACTTCACATGCACAAAATTGGCGTGCCTGATGACACACTCGTTAGTCCGTACACGGTTGTCCCACCCCCTGCCCGCCTGTGGTGAAGAGCCCAGTGATGAGTCAAAACAGGGCAGTGGGAACTGTCTACCCCCAGTAGGAAGAAGGATTTTATCCCTGGCAGTGTTTAGAAGTTTAAGTCTGTGGCGATTAACAACAAGAAGACCTGACTTTATAACAATTCCTGTTGTTACAGATTCTCTCTAGACCATGTACCCACGTTGCGTGTGCCCAGGCCCTCTCCTTGGTGGTGATCACTAACATGTACAAATCATAAGCACCCCCTTGATCAGTTTGACACAAGTGCATGTAACCACCATGCAAATCAAGAAAGAGGAGGTTTCTAGCACCTGAGAGGTTTTCCCGTGTCCTTTTCCATCAATGCTCACCTCTGTTTCCAACATAGGTGACTTCATCCACATACATTAGCTTTGTGTGTTCTTAAACTTTGTGTAAGTGGAAGCAGAGAGTACGTGCTCTTCTGAACAAGACTTCTTTTCCTTAATTTTCTGCATGAATTTCACCCAAGTTGCTGCATGTAGCTAGTGTGCTGTTTTACTGCCATAATAAATTGTGACTTTGTAACTATTTACACGTTCAGGTACTGGTGGACCTCGGTTTATTTCTGCTGTTTTGGGTACTGTGAGCAGAGCATCTGGGAAGGTTCTTATAGGTGATATGTTCTCATTTTTTGAGAACATAATAGGGATGAGGTTCTTGGGGCCTCCCTCAGGCCTGGGGCCTACAGTTAGCTTTTGTAGATCCTGCCATACTCTGTTCCAAAGTGGTTGTGTTTGTACAGTCCAGTCCATTGTTAGTTATTCATCATTTTTAAGTAACTTAAAAGGTATCCTCAAACCCACCACTGAGTGAAATAAGGGTTATGTCCCCGACTTTAAAAATGAAGAAACTGGGGTGAGCCTGGGGGGCTCATCAGTTAAGCGCCTGGCTTTGGCTCAGGTCATGATCTCACAGTTCATGAGTCTGAGCCTCATATCAGGCTCTCTGCTGTCGGCACAGAGCCCACTTCTGATCCTCCCTCTCTCATCTCCTGCACCACGCACTCTCTCAAAAATAATAAATAAAAATAAATTTTAAAGAAAATGAAGAAACTGACTCAGGAGGGGTTTAGGGCTTGTACATAACCCCCAGCTAGAAAATGCCACAAGTGGGAGCTACACCCAGGTCTTCTGAATTCCAGGACAGCTAGGTCTCTCTCTGTTCTAGCATCTTTATAGAACAGTTCTTTTAAAGACCCTGAGTTATCTGCGAGCAGAAAAGGCCCTTGTAAGCCTTCACTGGGACAAAATAGGGCAAAAAAAAATCTCAAATTCTGGCCAGAAAAAAAACAACTGCATTTCATACTTCTGCCAAAGAACTTGCTGGCAGAGAGCAAATTGCCTGTCGGACATGGATGCTGGCATGGTTCCCGGCACAACCTGCCTATACCTTGTTTGGCATCATACTTTCAAGATTTTATGTGCCCACAGGGCCAGTGCATGGCATCCTTGCATGGATCTTCCTGTATTCACCTCTAAAGGTTTCCCTTCATTATAAAAAAATGAAACTGGCACCCTTGCTAAGCCAAGTGTGGCCCAGGGACCAGCAGCGAGGCCTCCGTGGGAGCTTGTGAGAGACGCACAGTCTCGGACTCCACTCCTGTCCCTGAGGTGGTGTGGTGCCCCAAGGTTCCCCAGCTGTTCTTGTCGTCATGCAACTGCAAGAAGCACGGATGCTGACAGCTGTCGATTAGATACCACTTCCTGCTGCTGTGGGGTCTGTGGGGACAGAACTCTTCATCTCTGAGTCTCAGCGTCCCAATCTGAAATATGCGGTCTGCAGAGTTGTAATAAGGACAGAAAGATATAATAGAGGTAAAAAAAGCAACAACGGTTCCTGACAAATGTTGGTGCTCAACCAAATGATAGTTGCCCATCTGTTTTTTTTTTAAGTTTGTTTATTTTGAGAGAGAGAGAAAGAGAGGGAGGGAGGGAGAGAATCCCAAGCAGGCTCCACATTGTCGGCATAGAGCCTGATGTGGGGCTCCATCTCATGATCTGCAAGATCATGACCTGAGCCAAGGTCAAGACTTGGACGCTTAACTGTCTGAGCAACCCAGGTGCCCCAGTAGCTTCTCTTCTTGAAGATATTCTCAAGCCTGACTTTCTCAGAAGTTAAATGGAAGGCTTTCACTATTGTCAACTCTGTCCCCAGCGCCCCGTCTTCCCCTACCTGCGTTAGCACTGCAAGCGGTATCTGTAAATGTCAGGCCTGACTTGGAGCTGTACCTGGAAGTCACCCAAGCGTGAGGGCCAGCTGAGGCCTGCCTGAGCTGATGTTCTTTGCTGACTGCCATATGAAAACCCAGAGAACTTAAAAAACCGGAGAGCTGCAGCCATGGAATAAAAAGCAAAACACCTGCCAGGCTAATCAGCAGGTTTCGTAGGGGAAGTTTGTTATAGAATAGGACGGAGACATTCATGGGCGAGGAGGAAGGGGAAGTTGGGAGATGGGAGCCATGACATGTCAGAAAGGCTGGTGTGTATAAATATTGCTCTTAAGCAAATTAAGGATTTTTAAAAATAGGCAAGGAAAGGTCTCGCCAGCTGAGCTGTCCTGAAAAATGAGATGTCCCTGAGCTACAAGTTAGTATATTTTTTCCTGATTGAAAAGGAAAAATATGTTTGATTGGACAAATATCTTTAAAGCAATGATAATTACATGGGTCCCAGAAACATTTCTCACCTGGTCATTTTCCGCAGGGTTAATATAAGTGGAGTATATTTAAAAAAAACCGCGACTTGTATTTAATGACCTTTTTCTCTTTTCCTGGTACTAGTTTTCACTGCGTGGTTTCCGCCGTTGGTGTCAGATTGTACATGAAAGCAGTTGAGAAGGTTTGGGTGATAACAACAGGCCCGATCAATTTTTATAGGGCCAGCAGCAGTGATGACTTAATTGCTACCTTGGTGGAAAAGGCTGTGATCCTTATGCTAAATTATTTAAAAAATAGCTTTCAGTGTAAGTCTTTAGAATTCTGTCTAGTCTCTTGGCGATTGAAATAGGACCAACAGTTTGAGTGTGGAAAGGCTTGAGAATGGAAAGTTCATGGCTAATGTGAAACACAGGATTTCAGTAACTCAGTGAAGCCAGGGGTGCCGGCCTGGGTGGGGCAGGCAAACCGAAGTGCAGATAATGTACGTCCTAAGGACAGTCGGTCCGACCTGGTAGCCGCAAGCACTGTTGTGTTTTATTTATTTATTTATTTATTTATTTATTTATTTTAATAATAGTTTATTGTCAGATTGATTTCCATATAACACCCAGTGCTTCTCCCCACAAGTGCCCCCCCATGACCTTCACCCCCTTTCCCCCCTCCCTCCCCCTTCAGCCCTGGGTTCCTTTTCAGTATTCAATAGTCTCTCATAATTTGTGTCCCTCTCTCCCCCCAACTCTCTTTCCCCCTTCCCCTCAGACAAGCACTGTTGTGTTTTAAATGGACTATTGGACCTCCTGTTGCAATGACATATTCAATTAGGCGATATCGTATGATTATTTCTCACCCTATGTGATTTCACAAAAACAGTATTGAAAGTAGGGGGAAATCATTCTAAACATAGGCAAAAGAAAATTCTTTGGAATTATAATGATGTCTTTCACAATTTCTGACAGAAAAATTATGAACATTTGCAGCACAATTTTGGAGCACAGTGTTAATTTGAACGAAGTTCAGACTATCCAGGGAGCTTTTATTTTTACAAATGAGCGTTGACCTATTGGGAGGGAGGAAAACTGGTACTTCTTGCTTCGGAAAGGTGATGACTTTCGCATTTACCTTATAGGTAGTGATAATAAATGCAGAGTAGCGAGTGTCAGATTAGAACATGGAGCTTCCTGGGAGGGGTCCCTATGGATAGCCATTTCTCAGAACTCTGTCTCCTCTAAAGCTTTCAAGATGGGGTAGACGGTTTCCACTTACTGTGCATATCACTTTACAAGTATGATATTTCCAACTGATAGTGTTTTCTAATATTTATATCATGTTATAACTTATATCTAATTATTGCTCTCCTAAACTTGAGAGACTTTGAGTTCTCATGGAGGAAAAAACAAAAACCCTGAAATGTAAACAACATCAAAACTTGACAACAAACACAGAAAATATTTTGAGAGGAAAGAGAGGAACCTAAATCATTGTCTTAATATGCACCATTTCTTGTGCCTGTTTTACAAGGTCAGGAAGTTCAGACACTTCCCAAGAGTTTTTTATTTACTAATAATGCAAAGAGAGTGTAACTTTAAGGGTCACAAGGGCTACTGCTCATTGATATGAGTCACTGAGGGGTGCCTGGGTGGCTTATTTGGACAAGCGTCTGACTCTGGATTTCAGCTCAGGTCATGATCTCATGGGTTGTGGTTTGAGCCCCACGTTGGGTTCTGTGCTGATGGTGCAGAGCCTGCTTAGGATTGTCTCTCCCTTTCACTCTTCCCCTCCTCTGCTCCCTATGAAAATAAATAAATAACCTTAAAAAACAAAAGAAATGAGTCCCTGAGAAAACTTAAAGAGAAGTTTATTGGAACCTTTGCAATGTTTTGATAAATTTGAACACTGAGCAGTATAGGGAATAGATGAATGAATGCTACATCCTACAGAAGAGTGAAGACAGGCCCTATTGTAAAATGTGGGGTACCTAGGAGCTTCAGATAAGGTCACAGAAACATAAAGACATACGGGCATTTGGTGTCACATAATCCAATAATTTGATTGTTCAATCTTTGCTTGAACATATGAAATAAAGGGGCAATTAGGAAATCCATTTGATTTTAAATAAATTATGGTTTTTAGGAAATTTTAACATTGAACTCACCTCTTCCTCTCTACTGATTTCCTTTATGGTTATGGATCTTGCTCAATAGCCACACTGAAACATTCTGACCCTTTGCTACAAGATACTATATACAATATATATATTCTTGAATATATATACATATATATTGAATATATATATGTGTGCGTATATATATTGAATATATATGTATATGTGTGTGTGTATATATATGTATATATGTGTGTATATATATTTGAAATTGTGTCTTGTAGCAAAGGAGTCAGAATGTTTCAGTGTGGCTGAATATATATATTGCCAGAGGTAAGGGAGTGGGTTGAGGGAGTAAAACGGGTGAAGAGGATCATTAAGTATATAAACTTTTAGTTATAACATAAATGAGTATTGGTGATACAGTATACAACATGATGACTACAGTTACTAATACTATATTACATATTTAAAAGTTGCTAACATAATAGATCTTAAAATTTATTATCACAAGAGGAAAAAAATTGTAACTATGTATGGTGATAGATGTTAACTACAGATGGTCTCCATCTTAGAATCATTCAACTTAACAATTTTTCGACTTTACAATGGTGTGAAAGTCGTTCAGATTCAGTAGAATCTGCACTTCAAATTTTGAATTTTAGTCTTTTTCTGGGCAAGTGATATGACAAATGATTCTCTCTCTCTCTCTCTCTCTCTCTCTCTCTCTCTCTCTCTCTCTCTATTACATGAGCAGCATGTGTTTACTGTAGACACTATAAATAACCAAAAAGTTGAAATAAAATGGTCATTTGGTATTCAGACCCCCAAGATATTCACTGTTAGTTACTATTTTGGGGTATGGATTTCTAGATACTTTCCTATGCACATATTATATCTATATCTTTAATAAAAATACTGTTTTCCAAGATGATTTTCCACTTAACAAATCTTGAGCTTTCTCCTACATCAACAAATGTTTTTACAGTATTTTAATGACTACATAATATCCCATTATCTATTATTTGTCATTTTTTTTTTTGCCAATTAAGATCATTTCCTTTTTTTCTACTAAGGTAAGCACTATAATGGATATCTGTATGCACATCTTATTGATATGACTGAGACTTTTTAAAAATTAGTTTCAGGTGCACAATGTAGTGATTCAACAATTTTATACATTACCCAGTGTGCTCCTAAATCCCCATCACCTATTTCACCTGGCCCCCTACCTACCTATCCTTTGGTAACCATGAGTTGGTTTTCTATAGTTAAGAGTCTCTTTTATGATTTCTCTCTCTCTTTTTCCCCTTTGCTTATTTGTTTTGTTTCTTATATTTCACATATGAGTGAAGTCATATGGTATTTGTCTTTCTATGACTGACTTACTTCACCTAGCACAGTATACTCTAGCTCCGTCCATGACATTGCAAATGGCAATATTTCATTTTTTTAAATTAAATTTTATTTTTTTTCTCTCCATAATATTTTATTGTCAAATTGTTTTCCATATAACACCCAGTGCTCTTCCCCACAAGTGCCCTCCACCATCACCACCACCTCTTTTCCCCCCTCCCCCCCCCCCCCCCACCCTCCGTTCCTTC